>NC_051418.1:22462680-22463695 GCF_015228065.2 Penaeus monodon
CATAGCGAGTGAAACACATCAAAACAGGATAAGAAATAACATGATAATAACAGCAATTAAGAAGGGCAAAGGAGAGGAGACAGAGAGAACAACGAATGAAAATCAAACACGACCGAGGTAATGATAATCACCGTGACAACAATTATGAAAAGAAGAAGCAACTGGCCGGTAAGATGAAAAGAGATGATAAAGAGACGAAGACAGATAAACGAGGAGGAGGAGGAGAGGAGAAGAGGAGGTAGGAAGGGAGGGTAGAAGGAAGAAGGAGGAGGAAGACTGAGGATGTGGAAGAAGAAAGTGGGGAAGGAGGAGGAGAAGGAGGAGGAGAAGGAGGGAATAAGAGAAAAAGATGGATGTAGGAGTAGGCGAAGAGGGAAGAGGAGGGAAGAAGGGAAGAAAAAGAAATAAGAAAAGAAAAGGATGAAGAAAAGAAGGGAAAACCGACAAAAAAGAAAAGAAAAGGAAAAAAAAAACAACAACACAAAAGGCGAAAGAGAAATAGACGACAAGAAACGAAATGAGGAGGACGAAGAAAGAGAAGAAGGAAAGAGAGAGATAAAGGGTCAAAGAGGATAAGGGGAGGGGGTAAAGGGGGGGGGTGTTAGCAGGGAGCTCACGAAGGCCAGCGTGTTCCGAGAGCCGTAATTAGCAAGACTAATTAATGTTGCGGCGCCCGGTAATTGACTTAAGCAGAGCAACTGAAGAAGGCAGGTTGGGGGGGGGGGAAGAGAGGAGGAGAAACAGGAGAGGGAGGAAAGAGAAGGAGAGGAGGAGGATGAAGGAGAAGGAGAGGAGGAGGAGGAAAGAGAAGGAGAGGAGGAGGAGGAAGAGGGGAGAGAGGAAGAGGAGGAGGAGGAAGACGAAGACGAGGAGGAGAAGATAAAGAAGGAGAAAGAAGAGGACGGAGAGGAGGACGAGAAAGGGAAAGGATAAGGAGTAAGAAGAGGAGGAGGGAGTGAAGAAGACTGGGAAGGAGGAAGGAATGGAGAGGAAGGAGGCCATCAAATTAATAATT
>NC_051418.1:22463901-22463986 GCF_015228065.2 Penaeus monodon
GGGGCGGGGGGTGGGGGGGTTACTGAAATACTGCAACATATAACATTGTCTAATTCATCCAGGTGCTAAGGCGTTATTGCCTGTT
>NC_051418.1:22464059-22464367 GCF_015228065.2 Penaeus monodon
GAGATGATGATGAAGAAGAAGAAGGAAAAGAAGGGAAAAAAAGAGAGAATGGAGGAAAAGGAGAAGGCGAGAACAACAGGAAAAGGAGATGAAGGAAAAGGAGAAGGAAAAAGAGAAAAACGGAAAGGAGGAGTAGAAAGAGAGGGAGAGGGAGATAAAAGGGGAATGGAGGAGAAGAAGGAGGAGGAGGAGAAGAAGGAGGAGGAGGAGAAGAAGGAGGAGGAGGAGAAGGGGGAATCAAGGTTAATGCCCTTTGTCTTTAGCGTTGCCATCTGCTTGACGATAATGATGATTATCACTGTTATCTG
>NC_051418.1:22464876-22465374 GCF_015228065.2 Penaeus monodon
ATTACTACTTTTTATCACTGAAATCTTTATAAATGTTAAACAACGTCACCTGCTCTTCGTACATTAATAATGGTCATGTATCTGAGTCATCTCCCCCTCCCTCACTACCCCTCCCTCCCCTCCTCTGCCCCTTTCTATGTCCTTATTTCTCTTCCCTTCACCTTCCCCCCTTCCTTTTCTCTGCTCTCTCCTTTCCCTCTCTTTCCCTCTTCTCCCTCCTCCCTCTTCTCCATCTCCCCTCCTTTCTCTCCCTCTCCCTTCTCCTTCCTGCCATCTCCCCTCCCCCCCCTCTCTCCTCTGCCCTTCCTCCCTACTCTCCCCCTCTCTCTTCCCCCCTCCCCCTCCCCTCCTCTTCCCTTCCTCCCTACTCTCCCCCCCTCTCCCCCTCCCCCCACACCATTTGGCTCCGCCCCTTTCCCGATAAACTCCGCCCTTTCGTGTCACTCTTGTCATGGTCCTCTGTCATATCTCCCCGTGGTGGGTGGAAGGAAATTTGTC
>NC_051418.1:22465764-22466193 GCF_015228065.2 Penaeus monodon
ATTAATTTTTTATTTTCTAAATTCGTTTTCTTCTTTACCGTTTTTTAATGATAAACTAAAAACTCTTTTGGATTAGGTTCGTGTTAAAAAGATGCAAGAAATCAAGAAAATGAATTCAGTTATGACAGACAGATACGCATATATAAGTAAACAAGGCATAGAAAACAAGAACGTTTTAAATTCCCTTTTTTTAACGTTTCTTTTTCGTATACCTTTTTTTTTTTTCAAAATTTATATCTATTTTGACGGGAGAATGAGAATTTTCCGGTCTAGTGTGCTGTTCGACAGAGAAGAATGTCGAATGTGGACAAAGGATTTTCAATTTTCAGTAGTTTCCCCTCACGAAATGAAGCAGCGAATTAGGAATAAATGCCATAAATTACCCTCGTTTTCTTTTTCATCATTCCATATCAATCATCATCATTATTA
>NC_051418.1:22466493-22466860 GCF_015228065.2 Penaeus monodon
ATTCTTTTCATACTTACTCATCATCTCATATATTCATCTACTATTATCTCTATATATTTTATCATCTCATTATTATCTATATCTATATATATCTATCTATTCTATTAATAGCACTCTCACAGTTAGCTACTTCTCTCCGATGAATCTAGAGATATTTAATACAGAAAGAATCAGTGAACGTGTATACATTACATACGTATCAATCATGTCTGGTTTGCTAATAAGGATGTATTAAGCGATATTATATGATACTACGTATATATTTCTATTAATGACAGAAATTAATTATGGATGATAACGCTGTCACATCACTTGCAGACACACTAATGCATACACACACACACACCTTATAATATGTATTATGATT
>NC_051418.1:22466933-22467107 GCF_015228065.2 Penaeus monodon
GCAGCGTCTCACAGTCAGCGTGACATCACCGCGATGACGGATGACAGAAGGAATACAGTAACGTGTAATCATACACTACGTACACATCGACCACACAGCAAAACTAACACGAATTCTAAACGAACAACTCAGATACACTTTACATTATTGAGACACTTATATGATAAATACAGC
>NC_051418.1:22467295-22467759 GCF_015228065.2 Penaeus monodon
CGCACTAATCAAATATTGCAAGACCGGAAGCCAAACCTCCTTCAATTATCTCCCTCTCCATATCTCCATTTTCTTTACGGGAACAGAATCTGCATGTTCACACGCATAGAAAACGGAGCCAGCCTAAAGCTTCCCTCTCAGCCGCGTCGAGATAATGCCATAATAAAGCCACAAGGTCGTCCCTGATTAAAGGTCATTTTCTTATGCATGTGGTCAAGATTATAGCATTAGGTGAGTCATTAAATCCTGGTCAGTGATGGCGTTTCCTGTGCTCAGAGAGATGGTAGGCAGATTTTTTTTTTCCTGATATATGTGTTCGTGTGTGTGTTGGAAGGCCGATCCATCTCTCTTATTAAGCCATTTATCTGCATTATTGTATGGAATTATCAATCCTTGTGTCCTGACAGCCATAGGCAACACGAACTGACCATTAATGACGACAGACTAGAAGAATCTCGACAAGG
>NC_051418.1:22467892-22468073 GCF_015228065.2 Penaeus monodon
GATCAAATATTCAATCATAATTAGATAATAAAGAAACCCTATAAAATCATTCACGCTCAGGTAAAGCGTTCAATCAGCGCCCATTAGATCAAAGGTTCGGGACTCGGTGTTTTGCATATGATTACGACCTCATTTGCATATCATGATTGGTCCTTTGCGGCTCCTCCATTACTCCGACTGA
>NC_051418.1:22468522-22469224 GCF_015228065.2 Penaeus monodon
TCCTCCTCTTCTATCTCCTCTTTCCATTCCCTTCTCACTTTTATCTGTCTCTCCTCCCTTTGCCCCTATTTCCCAATTTATCTCTCCTTCTTCCTATTCTTTATCACTCCTTCCTCTCCCCAGTACCAGCATCCCCTCTCTCCTCCTCTCCACCCACTCCCTCTCCCCTCTACCCCTCCTCCGACCCCATCCCTCCACACCCCTTCACACACCCCTCTCCTCCCCACTTTACCCTCCCTCCCCTCTTCTCTCCCTTCTGCCCTTCCTCTATTCCCCTCCTTCCTCACTCCTCCACATCCCCCCCTCTCCTCCCCCACTCTACCCTCTCTCCCCTTCCCTCCTCCTTCCCCACCACTCCTTCCCCCAACCCCATCCCCCTCTCCTCCCCACTCTACCCTCTTTCCCCTACCCCTTCCCCTCTCCCCCCCAACCCCATCCCCCTCTCCTCCCACACTATTCAAAGCCCTTCTCCCTCTCCCTTTCTCCTTTCCCCACCACTCCTCTTCTCAACCCCCTCCCCCTCTCCTCCCCACTCTACCCTCTTTCCCCTACCCCTTCCCCCCTCCCCCCCCTCCCCCCAACAAGGGCTATTATTTCCATCGGCGTAGAATCGGACGTGATTCAAATGGTTCCTTTTTTGCCCGTTTCTTGCTGTTGTTTTTTATCGATCCTCCTCCTCTTTGTGGCTCTTCGTTGCTGGTG
>NC_051418.1:22470329-22470462 GCF_015228065.2 Penaeus monodon
TTGAGAGCAGGTCACGCAGTGTGGATATGCAAATTACACGACAGTCTGCGTGCGTGCTATCTGTTGGATCTGCCGAGGGAAGGAGGAAATGACGCTTGAAGGCTGGAAAATGCCCTCTGATGGGCGTCTTTGC
>NC_051418.1:22470807-22471020 GCF_015228065.2 Penaeus monodon
GTTTCCAAAGAGAGCTCACACGTTAGACGAACACACCACAGGAAAAGAGGCATAATTAATTCCATAAAAAAGGGATTGAATACTTACGAAAAGAAACGGGAACAAGCACACACAAAAACGGATTCAGCAATAACATTACATCATTGTCTGACCATAAATATAAAACCACCACTTGTCATATAAATTCAATATTTCTATCAATTACCATTTATC
>NC_051418.1:22471127-22471250 GCF_015228065.2 Penaeus monodon
ATCAACCCAGGCAAATCTTACCATAAGGTCTGTCAGATTCCCCTCCCTTTACCCCTCCCCTCCACACTTAAGCCACCTCCCCCCCCTCCCTGTCTATCCCTCCCCATTCTCTCCTTCCCCTCC
>NC_051418.1:22471686-22472037 GCF_015228065.2 Penaeus monodon
AAACCCTACCTTACCCTACCGTGTCGTGTTTATAACAGGTAATCTCTCTCTCCCTTTATAATGGCGCTGTGTTATAATCTGAATAATCATGAATAGTAATTGGCCAGGCATTATGCGGTCAGTTCCTTGCGCCATCGCTGGGACACTTGCCTAGTGCTGGGTGGGGGAGGGGAAGAGGGAAGGGGAGAGGGGAAGGGGGAATTAGGAACACTTGCCAAGTGGTAGCTGGGGGGGGGTGAGGGAAGGGGGAGGGGAAGGGTGTGTGAGGAACCTTCCTCGGGGCTGGGGGGGGAGGGAAGGGGGAGGGGGGAGGGGAAGGGGGAATTAGGAAACACTTGCCAAGTGGTAGCT
>NC_051418.1:22472196-22472332 GCF_015228065.2 Penaeus monodon
AAGGGGATTTAAGAGAAGAAACACTTCCCTAGTAGTAGTTGGGGGAAATGGGTATAAGGAGAAGGGAGAAGGGAGGGAGAAGGGAAA
Organism: Penaeus monodon; assembly: GCF_015228065.2. Taxonomy (NCBI): domain Eukaryota; kingdom Metazoa; phylum Arthropoda; class Malacostraca; order Decapoda; family Penaeidae; genus Penaeus; species Penaeus monodon. Next base: position 22,472,284 of record NC_051418.1, read on the forward strand.
AGCGGAAGTGAACATGAGGGAAGAGACACTTGCCTTATGGGGGTAGTTG
>NC_051418.1:22472436-22472602 GCF_015228065.2 Penaeus monodon
GGAAGAGGGGACGACTAACGACAGCCTTGTCTGTAAAGTTGATAACTGTTAATTAACCTTTTGAAGGTAGGTGTGACTGGCGACATTTAGTACATCGGAGTGAAAAGGGGAGCCAAGAAGGAGAAGGACAGGATGAGGGAGAGGAATAAGAGAGGCAAAGGTGTGT
>NC_051418.1:22472760-22472845 GCF_015228065.2 Penaeus monodon
CGGACGGGCCAAACAACGCAGGTAAGGCGACCAAGAGAGAGAAAAGGGGAAAAAAGAGAATTAGGGGGAAGAAGGAAGCGAGAAA
>NC_051418.1:22472900-22473461 GCF_015228065.2 Penaeus monodon
ATCAACAAGGTGGGGGATTTTGCTATTTTTTTCCCCCATTAACCGCTTGTTTCGGTGATTTTCATAACCATCACATAGTTTACGGTTATTTTACATTTTTCTTTTTTCAAATGGGAGAGGGGAGAGGGGGGGAGGGGGAACACTGGTGCCGAGACTAAGGGAAAAGAGAAAAATGGAAGGGAAGAAAGGGGGGGGGAAGTAGGAATAGAAAGACGGGAGACGGCGAAAGCGGGAGTAGAGAGAGGAGGATAATTAAGGAGAAGGAGGGAAGGGAAAAGGGTAGTGAGGGAGGAGTAGTGAAGGAAGGAAGAAATAGAAAGAGGATGGAGGATGGGGGATGGGTAGTGAGGGAGGGGTAGGGAGAGAGGGGAAAGGGAGGGAAGGAAGAAGGGAGAAGGAGGGAGGAGTACGGAGAGGAAGGCGAGGGGAGGGAAGAAGGGGACAGAAAGAGAGGAGAAATAGCTGAAGAAAAGGAGAGAGAGAAAAAGTGAGAAGGGAGAGTAAAAGAAAAAGAGAGACGGGGGAAGAGGAAAGGAAAAGAGAGTAAGAGGAGGGCAAAGA
>NC_051418.1:22473486-22473703 GCF_015228065.2 Penaeus monodon
AACAGAGAGGGCAAAGAGGAGGGAGGGTTTTAAAGAGAGGGCAGTGGTGGGGGGGGGGGCACGCGACGTTGGTTCAATTACGTATTTAAAAGTCTTGAAAGGAGGGGGAAGTGTACAAGGGAAAAAAAAAATGGCAAAGGAAATTATGAAAAAAGAAAGATGGAATGGGAGAAGAATCACCTTTTGCCCGACCGAACGCAATAAAACAGGTTAGAGC
>NC_051418.1:22474089-22474408 GCF_015228065.2 Penaeus monodon
CAAAGAGTTGGGTTCCCTCGATAGCCAATCGCATAATTTTCGGTCCTAATTTGCATTCGTATGCTTAACTAAGAGGAAAATCTCTCTTTCGGACGAGGCGGTGGTGGGTGGAGGGAGGCGGGGCGGTAGGGGGTATGGGCGTGCATTCGTGGAGGGGGTTGGGGGGGGGGAGAGTTGGTGGGAGTGTTATTTATGTAAAGTAAGGGCGTCATTAACCTGCTTTGTAATTTGGGCGTGATGTGCCGACTGCACTGTGCTGGTGGCGGGCTTGTCGGGGCGGAGGCAGTGAGGCTGTTCGCAGGGAGGGGGATGAGTCCAT
>NC_051418.1:22476861-22476982 GCF_015228065.2 Penaeus monodon
AAAGGGTAACACTTTTTTTTCTCTATATAATAATCAAAAGCGTATTTTTCGACAGACTTGGCGCTTATTCAGATACTAAATATCTCCAAGAAAAATACGCGAAAAAAGAGACCGGATGTGG
>NC_051418.1:22477069-22477331 GCF_015228065.2 Penaeus monodon
GACGTTAAGGAATTGCGCTATTGTTGATAGCTAAGCAAGTGACTATGATAATGGAAAATGATAAGGCCAGTTTTATTATATAAATTAACAATAATGGACACATAAATCACGAGTTCACAGTACTGGTCGCTGCACGTGTGCAATTCGACGAATGGAGATTGCAACAGTAATTTGTAGAGATACTTCCGGTGGGGAAAAGGTAAGCGAATTAATGACTTTTGTAAAAATGTGGTGTCATGTTTTTCATTTCTTTATTTTTTTT
>NC_051418.1:22477405-22477590 GCF_015228065.2 Penaeus monodon
TTGTATTTCTAAAATGTATTTGAAGCTTTATTTACTTATTTTTCAAATATTTATGATATTGCAATTATTTTTGGCATGTGTATATCATAAAGCTATACATAGCGATTGAATTAATCTTTTTAAATACCTTGGACTATGCAGATAAGCGTGATAAGCGATAGATGACATAGTGACAGAATGTCTGA
>NC_051418.1:22478098-22478217 GCF_015228065.2 Penaeus monodon
GCAAAAGTAGAAAAAAGACTCCGCAAAACGACAGATCCGCCAGCAGCCAAGCAGCGCCGACCCGGACCGACCCGAACGTCCAACAAAACTTTAAAACAAATAACCTCTAAAGACGAAAG
>NC_051418.1:22478243-22479099 GCF_015228065.2 Penaeus monodon
AGCGGGAGATGACGGAGGCCCTCCCTCGCGTCGCTCCCTCGCGCCCGGAGAGAGAGAGCGAGCGTCGGGGCCTTTTATTCAATCACGGACGAGTCGGGAAGGTGATTAGAATCCGCGCTCAAGCCCATAAATAACGGCTTGATTAACGGCGTCCATTGCAGATTCGATTCGGGTCTCTTCTGTGGTCCTTCTCTGCCTCCCTCCTTCCCCCTTTCTCTCTTTCTTTCCTCCCTCCCTCCTCCTTTTTTTTCTTTTTTCTCCTCCTTTATTGCCTCTGTTCTTTTGATTCTCCTTCTTTCCTCTTTCTCTTTTCTCGTCTCTTGATGGTATCGTCTCCTTCTTTCTTGTAGTTATTCTCTTTCCTTCTTTATTCTTTTCTTTTTTCTCCTAAGCACTCCATCCCCCTTTCTTTCTCACCTTTCCCTTCCTTTATCTTCCACCTTTTCTTGTTCTTGCCCTCCCTTCCATCATCTTTCCTCACTCATCTTTTTCTTCTCCTTCTTTCTTCCCTGTTCTCTCTCTTCCCCCTTTCTTAAGCTTCTCATCCTTCTTCTTCTTTCATCGACCTTCTCCCTTTCCCTTTCCCTCATGTTCTCCTCTTCTTCCTTCTTCAAAAAAATAAAAGAAGAATGGGAAAGAAGAGAGAGATGATAAAGGATGTCGGAGGAAATCACAGCCTCTGTCTCCCCCCATTGCCCCACCCCCCTCCCCCCCTCCTATGCCTCTTCATTACCCCCTCTTCCCCTTCCTCCCCTTCCTTCACCCCCATACTTCCGTAAGCCAAAAATCCCCTCTTTCTCCCCCTTTTCCTTCCATTCGCTCTTACGTTTCCTCTGCTCCACCTTCTTTCGTTCTA
>NC_051418.1:22479428-22479570 GCF_015228065.2 Penaeus monodon
ACCATCGGAGGTGTGCGCTGGCTGGTTCGAGGTCCTTTTGGCGAGGGAGCAAACCTGCACTTTTCGCATTTCCATATAAAAGATTGGTCGAGCCTCAGGCCTGCAAATGATAGGTCTTGGGGGAGCTCACCGCGCTCGAGCT
>NC_051418.1:22480487-22480570 GCF_015228065.2 Penaeus monodon
GAGGAGAGGTTAATTGTAGACATCTGGACCGATGAGTCCTTCAAACAACATTACCCGTGATCATCATAATCAGAGCCCGGATG
>NC_051418.1:22480767-22480838 GCF_015228065.2 Penaeus monodon
ACAGTGTGGGTGTTTTAGGCTGCCAGTGAGATGTGCGTGTTGTGTGATTCCACGTTCCTTTCTCTCTTCGT
>NC_051418.1:22481424-22481503 GCF_015228065.2 Penaeus monodon
CTTGGGCCATCCTTTGCCATCTCTTTATCCAAATGCATCTCAGTCTTTATTTCTTGTTTGTCTCTTCTCACCTTCTTTA
>NC_051418.1:22481614-22481708 GCF_015228065.2 Penaeus monodon
CCCCTTCCATTACATTTCCTTTTTGTACTTCTTGTTTTTCTCTGCCACACCTTGCTCTTTATCCCCTAGTGTTACTTAAGTTATCTACGTTACA
>NC_051418.1:22481770-22482156 GCF_015228065.2 Penaeus monodon
ATTCACACTCCTTCCTTCACCCAGCATCCCCCCCCCCCAAACATGCGAAGTCTAAGTAATTTTTAACAAAATTTTAATCCCCTCAAAATATCTTAGACCTTGGACCCCCCCCCCTTGTCGAATCCCTTCTTCCCCTTAACTTAAAACCCCTTTTTTTTCTTCCTAGAACTCCCCCCCCCCCCTTCTCCTAAAATCCACCCCCTCTCTTTAGCCTGGAATCCTTCTCCCCCCTCCTAGAATCCCTCCCCTCCTCCTAAACCCCCCCTCCTGGGAATCCTCCCCCCTCCTCCCCCCTTCTCCTAAAACCCGTCCCCCCCACACTTTTCTCCTAGAATCCCCTCCCCCCCTTTCTCCTAAAATCCACCCCCTCTCTTTAACCTGGAATC
>NC_051418.1:22482214-22482395 GCF_015228065.2 Penaeus monodon
AAGGCTAGTCCCAACAAACCTGCTAAGTTCTTTTGTCCTGTTATCTCCCTCTTCGTTAAATATATATCTTCTTCGTTATCTTTTCCTTTCATTTCGTTAGTTCTGCTTTTGCTTCATCTCGCCCGGTTTATTTTCTGTCTTCTTGTTCTCCCTCAGGTTCGTTGGCATTTCACAGGCATTC
>NC_051418.1:22482658-22482966 GCF_015228065.2 Penaeus monodon
CTCTTGTGTCAAGTATCATCCATTACAATATTATTCAAGAGCTGTCCCCTTTTGCGGTTGTTAAGACCCCGATCGGGCCCGGTTTCCCTTGGTGGTTAGAGAGCGATGATAACCGATAATCAGGCCCGACCTCTTCTCTTCAGCGACACCTGGCGAATGCGTGTCTGCGTGTGGCGGGAACCTTTATATGTCTCCGTCCCGAGTTTCGTGTGGGAGGGACAGACAGTCAGGAGGGCGGTTATAGTCAGATCTTTATTATTATTAGGAGAACTCTGAGAGTATATGGTATTTTGTTTTATATCAGATCA
>NC_051418.1:22483037-22483107 GCF_015228065.2 Penaeus monodon
TGCTTTTTTTCTCACTAGATGTTTTGTCCTGAATTTCGTGGTTGGGGGAGAGTTTGGGTTATGGAGGATG
>NC_051418.1:22483675-22484051 GCF_015228065.2 Penaeus monodon
TTTAGGTGTAGAAAATACGAGAAGTAACGAGATAATGCGAGATAAGACGAGACAAGACGAGGCGAGGCGAGACCGATCCAGACCAGACCAGACCAAACAAGACGAAACGAGAACGGACCAGCTCGAAGAAGACGAAAAAGAGACCAGTTAAAATACGAGACCAGACCCGCTCAGACACAGTTACCAGGCGAGACCGGACTCACTCAGACACAGTTACCAGGCGAGACCAGACGAGGACACCAAACCGAAAAGGACGAAACCAATACCAGACCAAATCAAGGGGGAACGAAACCAGACCAAACGAAACAAAAAAATAGACAGAAGAACAAACCTAACCAGACGAAACAAGACTCAATGAAACGAACGAAACTAGACC
>NC_051418.1:22484121-22484334 GCF_015228065.2 Penaeus monodon
AAACAATATTGCCACTTTTTCACTCGAATAATAACAGGTCTTGCTTAGTTTAGGGGTTAACCTGGCTCACTGCTCCAACCGAGGGCGTTGGTACCCTGGCCATGGTGCTATGGCGGTACAGTGGCCACGGTGTTATGGTGGCGGTGGGTCGCAGGGGCCGAGTTACAGTGATCATTACCGGACATTTCGGGTCTTCCGGCGGTAGTGCTTGTG
>NC_051418.1:22484799-22485001 GCF_015228065.2 Penaeus monodon
TTATTTTATTTTGTGATTGACAGGTAAAAGGAAATAACGATTGCCTCTTTTTCGTGATCGATTTAATTGCTTCTTCCTTCGATTTCTCAATGTTTTAATTACTTTCCGATTTCACTAATTACTAAGTCAGTCATTCACTTATGCTCCTTCTTAATAACTTGTTCGTTAATGATGGTAATCTTTATAATCTTGACTCATATCT
>NC_051418.1:22485643-22486402 GCF_015228065.2 Penaeus monodon
CTCATATATCTTCCCCTCCTCCCCATTTTTCTCCCTTCCTTACCTTCCACCTTTCATAATAGTCTTCTCTTGGCCACTTTTCCCCTCTTTACCCAAACGCCTTACCTTTTTCCTTAATCGTTCAACCTCCCTCTCTTCCTCCCTCCTTTCCCTCCTCTTTCCTCCCTTTTTATCGACTCAACCCCTTTCCCTCCTTTTCTTCTCCCTCTCAATCCTCTTCTTCCTTTTCCTTAGCTCACTTTTCCCTCTTTCCCCAACCGACCCCTACCCCTCTTCCCCCCACCTTCCCCTCTCCCTTAACTCTCTCTCCACCTCCATCCATCCTCCTCCCTCCACCTCCCATCTCCCACACCCCCTCCCCTCCACTACACCTTCCATCTCCCACGTCCCCGTCCCTTCCCCTCCCTTCCCTCCCCCTCCCCTCCCTTCCTTCCCCCATCCCCCTCCCCTCCTCCTACCCCCTTCCCCTCCTCCTACCCCCCTCCCATCCCTCCCCTCCTCCTTCCCTCCCCCTTCCCCTCCACCTTTCCCCCTCCCCTCCTCCCTTCCCATCCCTCCCCTCCCTTCCTTTCCCCCTCCTCCCCTCCCCCCTCCCCCTGGATGTCCTCTGGAGCGCCAATCTGAGGGTCTGGGATTCACGATTCCCCAGCGACCCGTGTTATTATCCCAACCGACCATCAACTCCGCTCTGAGTGAGGCGGGTGTTCATTACAGTGAGTTCATTAACATATCATTAACTCGTCATTTTGAATTGCAACA
>NC_051418.1:22487030-22487827 GCF_015228065.2 Penaeus monodon
CATAGTCATATCTCTGAGAAATTATATTCATTTTAATCACTGGACCCTTCCTTTTTCATTATTTGCTTCACCTATTTCTCCATTTGCATATTCTATCTGATATTCATCATCAATCTCTCTTTATATGTAACTATCAAACTACATCTATATTGCCTCGCTTTGCAAATCTCTTTATTGTCATGCAGTTGGTCAATCATTCAGTTACAATCATATCATCCGATTGATCAATATACATATCACTTATCAATTAATCAATTGATTTAATTTCACCTGATGATTATTATTAAGATTACGTCACTAGATATGATAACCATAAAATAGATTCAGTGAAGATTGCGGGAATTAAGAGTAAAATAACATTATAATATTATTTTGCTGAGTCGCGAGGTCTTTTGTGATTTGATTTGATTAATTATTATTCATTCGTTATATCTATTTCGTCTGTCGACTTGTATATTTCTTCAAAATATTCTTATTTGCGTTTTTTTTTTTTCTGTTTCGACCCTGCTTTCTCTCATTCTTACTCCTTCCCCGTTCATTTTCCCAATTTCGTTTCTCTTTATCCCAGTTCGTGTTTTCCCCTTATTCTGTCCTCTTTGTTTCCCCTTTTCCCTCTCCTGTTCCCCATCCCCATCCCATCTTCCTCTCCCTCCCCCACCTCACTTTCCTCCCTCCTTCCCCAATCATTCCTCTTTCCTTCCCCAACCCTTCTTCCACCCCCCACTTTTCCTCCTCCTCCCCCTACCCTTCCCCGGCCCTACCCCCACCGTCCCCCCCCCTTCCTACCCCCACCCCAC
>NC_051418.1:22487874-22488089 GCF_015228065.2 Penaeus monodon
CGCTTGTCATCAGGGCCTCCCTCAAATTCGCCCTGAGCCCTTTTGTCAGCGGCGGCAATCAAGGTAACAATAAGCCTCTAATTAGCTCGTTGGTTGACGATCGTGCCCTCGAATTGGCGGAAAAGGGTGGTTAGGTCGTCAACCATTGCCGATCTGGATGGCTCTTTCCCGCCCTCGACCCCTCCCCCTTTACCTTTCCTTATGATTTGCCTTAA
>NC_051418.1:22488118-22488239 GCF_015228065.2 Penaeus monodon
TTGCAACTCCCTTGCGACGTGCTTGCTCTGCTCTGTCTCACCCTTAACCTCTGACCCTTAGTTAAGACCTTATACCCAGCGCTTGCACTCGATTTCTACCTTATCACATTCTCTTCCATAT
>NC_051418.1:22488292-22488443 GCF_015228065.2 Penaeus monodon
GATCTTAATTTTATATTCTCCTATCTACCCCCATTTGCCTTTTACCTTCCTTCTGTCTATCCCTGGGGGTGATAAGGAAGGGAAATGTGAATGGGGGGGTTGGGGTGGAGAAATAAATGGGGGTAATTGGGGGTGGAAGTGTGAAGTGGAT
>NC_051418.1:22489062-22489217 GCF_015228065.2 Penaeus monodon
GGGGGGGGTGCCTCGGGTGATCTTATCGTCGACTTTGATTCCGATCATAATTATAGCATTTAATTCCGTCTGTCCTTTTTCTGTCGGTGGTAAAGGTGACCCAAAAATTGAAGAGGACGCAGAAAAAGCGGAGGACAAGGTAGAATTATAGGCAG
>NC_051418.1:22489398-22489489 GCF_015228065.2 Penaeus monodon
TAGTGATTGCTTGATTTGTTTCTTATTTCTTTATATCTATAAATATGAATATATTATAAACCATACACTAGTTTTTATCTTTGTCGAACTA
>NC_051418.1:22490107-22490199 GCF_015228065.2 Penaeus monodon
TATTCTTCGTATAATGACAAGCCATTACAAGGATGCCGTCACCCGCGACAATGGGAATTAACCCCTAAAACTATGCCCGCCCGCCGGAATAG
>NC_051418.1:22490254-22490326 GCF_015228065.2 Penaeus monodon
TTGTCGAGCCGATTTCCACAGGGGGCGAACCTGCCCTTGCGTGGGCTCTCACCGTGGCGCTGTATGTGTATT
>NC_051418.1:22490542-22490650 GCF_015228065.2 Penaeus monodon
TACACACATCTATCCATCTCTCTATCTGCTATGTCTTCCCTTACCATTTGTGGTGTGTCATTTTTCTCCTAGATGGTTTATCTATCCTTATGAATGACTTTCTGTTGC
>NC_051418.1:22491486-22492318 GCF_015228065.2 Penaeus monodon
CAGCGTCAAAGACCCCCCCCCCCCCTCCCGAGCCCACAGCGCCGACCGCCCGAGCAAGAGCGACAGACCCGGTGATTCGCCGATACCATTTCCATTTCCTCTTGACATTAAGGAAGAAACCCAACCCGTGATGAGGTGTGATGGCCTATGGTAATACTAGGGTTAATGGTAATCGTGGAAATGAGTCTATGGTAATGGCACTTATAGGCAATAATGGCGACGGGTAAGGCTGGTTATGGTTGTAATCTTGTCTGGTATTGTTAAGTGGTAGGTATGAGTGGTATGGATAGCTATGGAAACAGGAAACCATAAGAGCGGGTGTTCAGCTGATGTCGACAAACCTATCTGGATGACGTTGATTAATGAGCTTTGATTGTTCATAGGAAGACTATGTTAGTGATTATGTAACTAGATTACTCTTACATTAGATTATCACTAATGGTATTTGTTATGATATAAATGTCGATGATGATATAGATGTCATTAGTGTTGCTGTTGTTATTATTACTACTAATAGGGACATTAGAAGACGTTAAATACAGTACAGGCGAACTGATAGTAACGCGTTTATAAAATTAATGGTAATCGTGTGTTGTGCCTTTTCCGCTGTTTCGTTCGTATCCATTAAAAAATTCCGAAACACTTAACTTACAAATAGGAACATTTCTTCGAAAGAAAATATCCAATCATGGTTATGTCTTTCCTCTCTGTCCTTTCTTCATCTTTATTTTTTATTTTTTTATTTATTCCGCCAACGGCCTGTGGTCACTTAGGTCGAGGCTTGAAACGCTCTTGTTAACGGCGAGCCTCGAGTGATGGGCCTCCTCTGTTT
>NC_051418.1:22492751-22492917 GCF_015228065.2 Penaeus monodon
TCCGTTGTTTCCGTCTTCACTATTAAGAATCCGAAACAGTTAACTTCAAAAAAATCCAGTCATTGTTAATTTTTTCCTCTCCATCCTTCCTTGATCTTTATTCCTTTTGTCTTCATTCTCCAATGGCCTGTGGTTCTTTAGGTCTAGGTTTTTGTAAATAATAATA
>NC_051418.1:22493142-22493305 GCF_015228065.2 Penaeus monodon
CTGTATGTGCTTCCCGTCCGCGTGAGCGTCTTTCCCGGATTCCCTACAGCAGCGAAGGCCCAGTCACCCCGTCTGCATTCCCTACACCAGCGAAAGCCAAGACGATCTCCAGTGATGACGAAATCCTACGAGGCAGCAACTGTGAAACTTCCTCCCACCGAAA
>NC_051418.1:22493412-22493495 GCF_015228065.2 Penaeus monodon
AGTCACCCTATTTTTATCACTATCCCTATCCCGGTGTTATTTCCTATTCTCTTCCCTGTTATTCTCCCTTTCCGGACGCATAC
>NC_051418.1:22494029-22494272 GCF_015228065.2 Penaeus monodon
TAGCCTCTCTTCTGATGCCTCCTTGTAAACTATCCTCCAGGTCAGCCACTGCGAGGAGAGGCCATGACTTTTTTCTGATTATATTCTTTCTCTGTTTCTTTATTTCGCTATCTTAACTCATTTGTTTTTTCTTTTATTTCAGGGGAAGAACAAGAGAGTTAACAGCCTTCGGGATTTAAATTGCCCGTAAGTCAGAATGTAATGGGTTAGAAAAGAGATAATGTGCATTCTACACAGACAGTC
>NC_051418.1:22494516-22494605 GCF_015228065.2 Penaeus monodon
GGAAGCCGATATATTTATAAATATACATTATATTATCGATCGCACATGAAATTATCCCCTTCATTTTGGCTTGACACCTCTTGGAGTTA
>NC_051418.1:22495024-22495108 GCF_015228065.2 Penaeus monodon
ATATTTCAGCGCGCACGTGAGCCAGCACGACTAGAACAGGCTACCTGATCGCCTCCCACTGAGCACGAGGGCACGTATGTCTGC
>NC_051418.1:22495339-22495479 GCF_015228065.2 Penaeus monodon
CTCTCGTTACCTCTTTTCCTCTCCCCTTCCTCCTGCACCCACCTCCCCCCCTCCCCCCATCCAAGCCCTTCCCCGTCTTTAAATTTTGAGTTTTCACTTTTTTTTTAACACGAAAACTGTTTCACAATTTAACACTTTTA
>NC_051418.1:22495508-22495730 GCF_015228065.2 Penaeus monodon
ACAGGCTTGAAACAATTTTCCTTATGACTATCATTACTGTTTTTTCTATTATAGCCGTTGTTGTTGTAATAGGGAAATTGTTAAGGGAGAAGGTCGGTTTGAAGTCAATTTTAAAAACTAATTTTCCCTTGTAATATTCCTTTCCTTTTTGAAAGCATCTTCAGTCTTGATATAGGTTTTCCCCTCTTCAATTTCTTCCTTTCCCTATCCTTCTTTTCTCAT
>NC_051418.1:22496277-22496427 GCF_015228065.2 Penaeus monodon
TTGGCCACCTCATTTACGTCATCGTCGCCGAAAGTAATTGATATCTGCCGCTGATTCACAACAGCGAGTCTGCCACCCTCTGTACACCGTAAGCAATATTTACTATCACATTCAACATCTTTACCAGCACATTCGCGGGATATGAAAAAA
>NC_051418.1:22496455-22496539 GCF_015228065.2 Penaeus monodon
GTGGGGGTCAAGGTGGGGGGGGGGGTGCTGGGTAATGAAGGGGACGGGAGGAAAGGGAAATGAATTATATGCACAGTATAATTA
>NC_051418.1:22496732-22496802 GCF_015228065.2 Penaeus monodon
GCCGTATATCTTTTAATTAAGCCCCGTCATATCCCCTTTTGACCAATTACTGTTATTTATTCTAAGAATA
>NC_051418.1:22496926-22497210 GCF_015228065.2 Penaeus monodon
CTCCCCTCTTACCCCCCTCCTCTCCCCCCTCCCCCCACCCCTGTCTTTGGCGAGATCGTGACCACAACTCAAGAGAAACGAGCGATAATGGTTGCGCATTACCATAAAAATTGGTTCACCGAATATGCTAATAGGTGCATGGCTCCTCCTCCATCCTCCTTCCCCTCCCTGCTTCTTCCATACCCCCCTCCCTGCCCCCTCCACCTCCTTACCCCGTTCCTAAACCCCTCTCCTCCACCCCAACCTCTATTCTCCTTCATATCCCATTCATCTCCCCACCCCCC
>NC_051418.1:22497460-22497785 GCF_015228065.2 Penaeus monodon
TCAACGGAAGCTCTGCACATAAACAAGGACACCTCCGAAAGGGGTTTCATTACCGCTAGAAATTGCCAAAAAGTTGACATTGATAAAGAGGCATCCGCTACTTGGGGAGAGGAGGGTGGGGGTGAGAGGGAGGGAGAAGGAGAAAGACTGGGGGAGTGGGGTGAGGAGGAGGTGGGAGGAGGGAGTGAGAAGAAGGAGGGAGGGGGTCGGAAGGAGGAAGAGGGAAGAGAAAGAGGGAGTGAGAAGGAGGAGGAGGGTCGGGGTTGGGAGAAAGAGGTGGAGAAAGAGGGAGGGAGTTGGGAGGGCGAGATAGAGAAAGAGGGGG
>NC_051418.1:22497955-22498138 GCF_015228065.2 Penaeus monodon
GCAGGAAACGTAGGAGGCAAGACCGAGGGGAGGGAAGAGGTCCTGCAATCAACAGAGGGGAAAAGATGGTTCGAAAGGAAGAGGGGAGATAGGGATAATGAACTAGGCGTTTTTTTTCTGCTTATGTCTAATTTCCCTTTTCCTTGTGTGTATAAGGGGAACGAGGGGTGAAGGAGAATGCAC
>NC_051418.1:22498530-22499215 GCF_015228065.2 Penaeus monodon
GTGTGCGTGTGAGATTACAACCCCTACCAAATCACCGTATGCTACCCCTCTACATCTCTATATTCATGTAAACTCCACATACATTTCGCAATTTTTAAAAGTACACTACAACAACTCGGCGTGCTGCGCGAATCTTGAGGTTGTGTATGAATGTAGTTTGTGTATGCGTGTTTTGTTTTGATTTTGTGAGATGGTTGCGATGTTGCGAAATGTGATAGACCCGTCGGTGTAGATAATGTAATGGCATGCATAAGTAAAAGAAATACATCGCAGGGTGGGGGGACAGGGGTGGTGGGGGAGGATGATTACGCGCATAAACCCCGCTTCCCATTCCCCCTGACCCCTTATCTCCCCCCCCCCCTCCTCTGCAACGGTCCCTTCCCCCTTTCCTCACTAACCCCATCCTCTCCTCCCCCCTTTCTCCCATCTCACCCCCACCCCCTCCTCATCCCCCTACCCCTTCTTCCACCCCACCCCTTATCTCACCCCCCCCACCCCTACCCCCCCCCCTCCTTCCTTCCCCCCCCTCCCCCTCCCCCCATCATGTTTTCCCAGACGAGTTTGTTAAGACACTGATTATTATTTACAAGGAGGGAGGCGTGACTCCAGCGCAGACTTCCCTCTCAGCTCATGCTTAAACCTAAACTCTTCTAAATGAGGCTGAAAGTTATCTTAGATTGGATTT
>NC_051418.1:22499365-22499454 GCF_015228065.2 Penaeus monodon
GAGGATGATCCTTGCTTGGGATGAGATGCTGGATGCTGAGAGAGATTGAAGAAGGAAGTTTATCGTTTGTGTGATAGGGAAGGTAGTGT
>NC_051418.1:22499923-22500260 GCF_015228065.2 Penaeus monodon
ACTCTGTTATCGTATTTTTTCTATTCTTATCGGCATTCTTGGATGCTTGATTTTTGCATATTATGCGTTTTTCGCTTGTTTGCTTGTTTCTGTATTTGTTTTCTTGTTCTTTCCTTGCTCCTTCTTTTTTCTCTTTTCTTTCTCTTCGTCACGATCTTCATTTTATCATCTTTCTTTTTTTTTCCTTTTTCTTTCTCTCTCTTCGTCTTTTCTTCTCTCTGTTCCTTATTCGTTTTTTTTTAGCTTTAACGCTCCTTTCCTCTTCCATCTCCTTCTTTGATACCGATTTTTTTTCATCTCTTCATTTTCTTAGTTTTACTCTTTACACTCATGCTAG
>NC_051418.1:22500471-22500574 GCF_015228065.2 Penaeus monodon
CACATCCAGAACCGAAAAAGAAAACGGAACAGTATTACAGATTAAATATTTCTTCCTTGGCTTTCCAACACGGAAAATATACGACTGCATCCCCCCCCCCCCG
>NC_051418.1:22500683-22500866 GCF_015228065.2 Penaeus monodon
TTACACCGTCTCTTAATCCCACAGCATATCGTCTCCCCCTCCCTTCTGCTTCCCTCCCTCCCCCCTTTCCCCTCCCCTCATCCTACCCTCCCCTCATCCCCTGTCTTCCCCTCTCCTTAATATTACTTTTTAGATATAATCGAATCATTATTTTCACTCGGAATAAAGTATTTTTTCGGATTA
>NC_051418.1:22500892-22501098 GCF_015228065.2 Penaeus monodon
ATACTTTCTAATCATTTGTTAATTATAATTCAAGTGTTTTTTCGCTTTAATTTTATTAATCATCAGTTAATTTGCTAATTTTAATTTTTTTTTTGTTGATTTTGTTTTTGCTGATCTTATTAATTCTGTTATTAATTCTATTAATATGCCCATTAATCATGTTTTTTTATTACTTTTATAAGATTTTTCCATATCATATGAATCTA
>NC_051418.1:22502070-22502466 GCF_015228065.2 Penaeus monodon
AAAAAAATAAAAGTAAAAAATGATATGAAATATCGCGCCCATATTTCGCCCGACGTAAAAAGCGCGGGAGCCTGCATACCACCCCTCTCATTTTGGCATTTTCAAAAGCTAGAATTGGTCCGTTTTACTCCGTGATTTACCGCCCTTCCGCCGACAACGGTAAGACTGTAAAGGAAGGTTGCAAGGCAGGCTGCAACGAAGGGCTGCAAGGATGACGTACGATTCAATAGAAGATTTAGTGTTTCCTGAGCAGGTCCTCTCCTCTGACCCCGACACCTTCCACAGCCTGACGTGAGGACTTGTAATACACACACGCCCGCACGCACACGAGAGATACATGCCCTCGCTAGACACGTTTGTCAAAGTAAGTGCACACACGGGAATGAACGGTATGGT
>NC_051418.1:22503246-22503484 GCF_015228065.2 Penaeus monodon
ACACATCGTTACCATGCATGGGAAACCACTCACATATTCTTGAAGAATCTCTTTTGCAACTGCAACGGAAGCACACATTGCTAGCATGTTGACGCTGTGCAGTATTGCAAAGGCAGATTTTCATTTTTTTTTTTTTAGTCAAGGCCGCCTTTTGTGCAATCCAACGTGACCTTTGCAACTTCGGTATCTTAATATATATTGGCGTTGGGTTGGTCGGTGCCGTTAGTCGGCCCGGGTA
>NC_051418.1:22503650-22503844 GCF_015228065.2 Penaeus monodon
TGAGTAGAAGAAAAAGAGAATCAGGAAATAGATAAACTATAGGAGAAAAGAAAAGAAAGGAAGGAAACCAAAACTTACAAAAAAGTCAGGATAACATTACCGGTAAAAAAGAAAGAAAAAAAAAGTAGAAAAGATAAAAGCAGAAAAGAAATACAAAAAAGACGAAAAGGTATTGACTCTCCTTAACTTCAGTG
>NC_051418.1:22504728-22505239 GCF_015228065.2 Penaeus monodon
GCGCACAACCGACCTCCTTTCCCATAAAACCCCAAGTTAGCGAGAAGCGAAAAACACGAGCATTCAGATTCGCTTCCATTTGCAATTCAAATCCAAATTTCCCGGACCAAAATGGCAGCCCGTTTTCTGTGAATCGGTGCTTCCAAGAACTAAATGGAGACGTGTAAGGAAATGTTGGTGAGAATTACCGTTGAGTCATATGCATATTGGCCGCTACTGAATTCAGTCTACAACGTATTAGCGGTTTTATGATGTTATCACAGCTTAGCGGTCGGTGAAATCTGCGAGGGAAACCATTTTAGCGTTTTGTTTATAGCGCCGTCTTGGTGAAAGACAAAATAGAGTTCTAATATAATTTGTGTAGAGCAATTTTTCTGTACTTTTTCGCACATATCTCGCAATAGACGTGACACACTAACTGAACGCACATAACCCGCTTTGTGCATAGCTTTCTACACTTTGTACATTATATCGAATTTACGCAGTATAAATCACTCCGCTTCAAGTTTAG
>NC_051418.1:22505511-22505886 GCF_015228065.2 Penaeus monodon
CATATGCGCCTAAGTGTGTTTGTTAGCACATACAGCATACATATACACTGCATATAACCAACCCTACAAGCACCACAACCCAAAATAACTTTCTTCCACACACTACACCCAAAACCCAAGATGGCAACACAGTACAGCTCCACATATCCCCCACATTCCCCCGCTGTTTTCCACATGCTGTCTGCCGTCTTCCTTTCCCATAATGGCCATCATCAAAGCGTCAACGGTCCTATATTCACGGTGACGGTAACTCTTGCTCGTTCCCTTCACCGTGCTCATCGTCCGTTCCGCAAGATATTTATGTATTCTGGCTCGCATCCCGGGGGGCCAGTCAGCTGATCGGGATCGTGACGTCACTGGTTTCCACGACAGAAA
>NC_051418.1:22506187-22506367 GCF_015228065.2 Penaeus monodon
ATGTCACGCTTATCTCAGCAGCGGATTCATGGCTGAAGGAGGGAAGTGTTGAGGTAGGCTTCTTTTCCTCAAGGATTTACTCGACCATAGAGATTTATGTATGGCGGAGGCGCGGCTTGATTCGGCGTGGAGGAGGCCGGGTTTTGATTTCTGTTTTTGGATAGTTTCTCCAAACTTCGG
>NC_051418.1:22506881-22507032 GCF_015228065.2 Penaeus monodon
TTAAACGACCCCATTAAATTGAACACACTCACCATGATGAACAAATAACAAATCCGTGTATTTTCCGAGGCTGGGGATTTCAACGCCAGAGTAAGTAGTGATCCAGCGAGCCCAATGATGCAGAATGAGTAAGATTTTGTTTTGAGTAATA
>NC_051418.1:22507193-22507475 GCF_015228065.2 Penaeus monodon
GAATAGGAAGAAGAAAAATGAAGAGAAACAAGTTAAAGAAAGAGAGGCAAGAAAAGAAATTGGAACTGAAAGATGAAAAGGAAAAGAGAAAAAAAATACAGATAAAAACCTAAAGACAGACAGGAAAATGAAATAAGAATCAAACCAAACAAACACAAAATCTAACAAAAAAATAAAAAGAAATAACATGAAATATACAAAAACCTGAATGCGAACTAGAGGAATAATGCGGTCATGGAGAGACTTCATGTGATGTGATTTGTTGCAAACGTGATGTGCCTA
>NC_051418.1:22507793-22507877 GCF_015228065.2 Penaeus monodon
TTTCCTGGCGCCCATTTTAACACTTTTGTTGTAGTTTTTAAAATTTTGTCATGCGATTTTTTCGAGTTCTCTACACGTCTTTAA
>NC_051418.1:22510682-22510751 GCF_015228065.2 Penaeus monodon
GGTTCCTGGGAAGATGCTCGGCAGATCTTTCTATTTTCGGCCTTTCGGATGAGAAGACTTCCGGTGATT
>NC_051418.1:22511033-22511142 GCF_015228065.2 Penaeus monodon
GGGTGTGTGTGCTGTCATGGGAACGCAAGAATAATTGTGACCAGAAAATTCGAGTGTCCGGAAATTCCACATTCGGAGTAATTCAATCTATGAAAAGAGATCTATGAAA
>NC_051418.1:22511219-22511450 GCF_015228065.2 Penaeus monodon
GAAGAGAAAGAAAAGAAAAAAATCGTCCGAAAAAAGATTTAAAAAAAAGTAAAGTAAAAAAAAAAGAGGAATTACAGAAAATCAGAACAAAAAAACGAAAAAGAAACTAGAAAATAAAGGAAAAACAAGACAAGAGGCTAACCGTAAGACCACAGTATGCTCGGCCATTTACCCCGTAAGTTTGAGATTTATTTTCGTCGAGACCGAAAGAATCTGTGATTGGGAACAGAT
>NC_051418.1:22511552-22511679 GCF_015228065.2 Penaeus monodon
ACGAATTCATCTCTGTTACTAAAGTTACGCAATCAGTGTCCGTTTTGCTTTTGTTTTGTATGTTTTTTTCGTAATTGCACAGAAGCGAAAATGGTTTCACGCGATTCGACAAGGCGCTGTAGCTGAC
>NC_051418.1:22512571-22512678 GCF_015228065.2 Penaeus monodon
GAAAGATGGGGTTAGGAGGGTTGCAGAAGGGGGGGGATGTTTACCTGTTCAATTGCCACCTTTGATTGCCTCAGGGAATCGGCACGCCTTTGATCTTGGTTCTTAAA
>NC_051418.1:22513215-22513511 GCF_015228065.2 Penaeus monodon
TTTCCTACGAGAGACCGATTTTAGTAAACTCTTTTGCCAGCCGACGTGACAGGGCGAGCTGGCGGCGGCGCGAACACGGAGGAGAGTCCTTCGAAGCTCGCGTAGCCATCGACCAGAAACGGCAGCAACGTCTCTGGCTCGGACTCGCGGCTGAGATGAACTAACCAGGACATGCGTTCAGTAAACTCGCAATTTCGATGTTTTAGGGTTTTTGGAAATGCGTGATTAGTACTTAAAAAGACTGGGTTGGTTGAGCCTGTGTGGGTACTTTTGTTTTGCTTTCTACATTATAAGAA
>NC_051418.1:22513549-22513837 GCF_015228065.2 Penaeus monodon
TATCTTAAGCTTTTCGATTTTATTTTTCGAAATTATTGTGATCATCAGTCTCTTGAAAGTCTTGATTATTGATTCATTCTTATGCCATTTTATTCCAATATAAGAAGCTTTATATATATCAGAAATACATTAAACGTTAATGACAAAACAAAAATCGTATTGTTATATTGGTTTGGCTAACTAATAAAGGCTCATTTCAAATTATTTTAAACGTATAATGAAGAAAATTTTTCAAGCCTTGTCAATCATTTCGGGTTTGTATCATCCTTATCATTTTTATTATCAATG
>NC_051418.1:22514411-22514583 GCF_015228065.2 Penaeus monodon
ACCTTTCTTCATTTTTTTTTTCTTTTACTTATGCATGTATCATGAATTATCCTCCCTTTCTCTCTTCCCTTTCTTCTTTATCCCTCCTTCTCCCCCATTCTTTCCTTCCATTTCCTTGATCTTCCCTTAACACACTACGACAAGCCTACCTTAATCCTTATCTCCTGCCTTA
>NC_051418.1:22514726-22516202 GCF_015228065.2 Penaeus monodon
CTCTTCTGTTTCCACCCTCTTCCGTGTTCCTTCTTCCCCTTTTCGCTCCGCCGTCTTTTCTTCATCCTTTTTTTGCTTCCTTTCTCATATCCCTCTTTAACCCCTTATCCTCTTCCTTTTCCCCTTTTTCCTTCCCCCTCCTTTCCGTCTCCTTCCCATCTTCCCTCATTTGTCTCTCTTCCCTTTTCTCTCTTCCTCCTCCCTTCCCTCTTCTCCGATTCCCCTTCCTCCTCGCCCTCCTTCCCTTCCCCTCAGCCCTCTCCATCTTCTTCCCCACTCACTCAGTCTTCTCCCTCCCTTCCCCACCTTTTCCTAGTTCCCTTTCCTCCTCATTCCCTCCCCATCTCCCCTCACTCCCTAGCTATTCCCCGCCAATCCCTCCCCATTTCCTCCCTCTTCCCTCCTTTTCTCTCCCTCTTCCTTCCTCACTCCCTCCCTCTTCCCTCCTCATTCCCTCCCCATTCCCTTCCTCACTCCCTCCCCCTTCCCTCCCCCTTCCCTCCCCATGCCCTCCCCCTTCCCTCCCCCTTCCCTCCCCATGCCCTCCCCATCCTTCCCACACCTGGGCGAAGGCGACCTCATGCCCCATTCCGCAACAATTAGTAATAAGTCAAGTGCGCGTCGTGTCGATGCACCGCCGGCCGCAACCCCTCCCCTCCCCCTCCCCTCCTTCCCCTCCCCCCTCCCCATCCTCCCTACTCCTCCCCCCTTCCCTCCTCCTCTTCCTCCCCATCCCTCTCTCCCTCCCCTCCCCCTCCCCTCCCTCTCTCTCCTCCTCTCCCTCCGCCTCCCGGTCTTCTCCCCTCCCCCCTTCTCCCCTCTCCTCTCTCCTCCTTCCCTTATCCCCTTTCATTTTCCTTTCCTCTCCTCCCATTTCTCTTCTTGCATCTTCCTCTGTCCTATTCACGTCTCCGTCTCACCTCCTCCCTCTCCCATCTTCTCCTTCCCCCCCCCCTTCCTTCTCCCCACCTCCCACGCACTTCCTCCCCCTCACCTCCTCATCTCCACCTCTCGATCCCCCACCCCTAGCTCCCCAACTCCTCCCCCCTCCCCCACCTCCCCCACCCCTAGTTCCCCACCTCCTTCTATCCACCTTCCCCCTCCCACCACCCCTAAACCACCTCCTCCCCCCTCTCCCAACTCCCCACCCCCGATCCACCTCCTCCCTCCCACCTCCTCCCTCCCACCTCCTCCCTCCCACCTCCTCCCTCCCACCTCCCAACCCCTTTTACCCCTCCCCACCCTCCTCCACCCCCCCACCGCTGCGATTAAATGTAATTGTTGATCTTGTCATATTTATTTTCTCGTCTTCGGCTCTCGGTCCCGCGACGTCGCATAATGGGCGCCGCGGCGAGACAATGATCATTTGTTGTCCTTTCCTTTGCGTCGCTTCGTTGCAGGTCAGCCGTTTTCAGGGCTTTTTTTTTAATATGTTTGTTTGCTGTTTGTTTGTCAGGTTGTTTATTTCTTCCTTGT
>NC_051418.1:22516236-22516513 GCF_015228065.2 Penaeus monodon
ATTTTTTTTTTTTTTTTTTTTTAGGGTGTATTGTGATTTCATTTGTTTTTTTGTTGTTGTTGTTGTTTGCCATTTTTCTTTTTTTCCTGTCATTGTGTTTATGTTTTTGTGTTTATCTTCCTGTCCATTGGTGTTTGTTTGTTTGTCTTTTCTTTCATTCCTTTGTTATTCTTGTTACTTACCTTTCTTTTTTTTTCAATTTTTTATTCATTTCATTCTCCCTGTTTCTTACTTTCTCATCCTTTACTATCCATTCCTTTTCTCCTTTTCCTTTTCT
>NC_051418.1:22516687-22516782 GCF_015228065.2 Penaeus monodon
ACCACCACCTACTTGTAACCCCTCCCCCCCTTAATTGAAGGATGCGAGACTCCTCAAAGATCATCTCGGCTCCTCGCCCTCCATCATCCAAGACG
>NC_051418.1:22516866-22517272 GCF_015228065.2 Penaeus monodon
TTCCCTTCTTTGGCTCGCCGCCCCCGCCCGCGCGCCCCCTCGGGTCGTCCCGCATGACGTCTGGGAGCCATCGGGGGCGTGGACGTCTCAAGACTTTCTCGAGACGTCGTTGATTCGCGTTAACGAAGTTCGCTGATGAAGTCACTCACACTGCCACGACGGAGGGGCGGAGGGCCAGGCGAAAATGGGCCTTAAGGGCGTCGTCCGTAAGGGTGAGATCCGCCAGCGAGATTAGGCCGTGTTATAGGCCACTGTCTGCGCTACCACGGGCATCTCCAGCTACCAATTGCTATGTAAAGTACGCAATTAATACCAGCATGGCAGAACACTGGTAATCAGGACCGATAATTTGTTCTAAGAATTGCCACCCTCCGTTCATTGACGAAAATGCACTTGCGTTCGTTCG
>NC_051418.1:22517591-22518262 GCF_015228065.2 Penaeus monodon
GCTGCCAGTCTCGGTGGCGAAGGAAAAACTCGAATCGCGTGACCTTGGGCGATGACGACAATTATATCGGCCCCTTTTCGCGCGGGGGGTGGGGGAGGAGGGGGGAGAGCAGGGGGAGGGGGGAGGAAGTAGAGAGGGGGAGGAGGGGGAGGGGAGGGGAAAGGGGGAGGAAGAGGAGAGAGGGAGAGGGGGAAGGAAGAGGAAGAGGAGAGGGAGGAGAGAAGGAAGGGGGAAGGAGAGAGGAGTGTGAGGCATGGGGAGAAGAGGAATGGGGAGAAAGAGGAGAGGGGAGGAGGAAGGGAGATGAGACTGGGGCGACGACTTGAGGGAGGGGGAAAAGAGGGGACGTAAGGTGTTGGGGGAAAGGGGGGATGGGAGGAGGGGGTAGGAAGAGGAGGAAGCTGAGAAGCAAATCACGGTTTGATTCCGCGTATTTGAACGAAATCCGAGAGCTGCCATCTTGCCCACTCATCCAATTGCACGCTGATGATGCATGTGCAATCAATCAAGCACTGAATGAATATCGAAAGATTGCAACACGAGAGAGGGGAATGAGGGGGGGGGTAGAAAGACTGACCGTCCCCCCACCCCCCTTATACAAAGACTGGACTTAACCCATAAATAATTCTTGAACAAACAGATTGCGTCCAAGTTCATATTTTTCACATATC
>NC_051418.1:22518571-22518702 GCF_015228065.2 Penaeus monodon
GGACCAGTCCCCCGCGCATTCCTCGGACACAAGCAGCCGCAGTTCGGGCAGTTCCCCGGCAGAAAATATTCGCCTAAATATTTCAACGCGGAGCAAGTCAGAACTCTCATTAGTTGGGGGGAGCGGGGGTG
>NC_051418.1:22518952-22519150 GCF_015228065.2 Penaeus monodon
AGACCCGCCCGACCGCCCTGCTTCACTTCTGTTCACTCGTGTTCACCTGGCGGCCATGCCCCGTGTCTGTGTCGCATTCTTACACATCCGATCCCTCTTCAAAAACGTGGAATCGGATTCTTCAGTGGCTGCAATTCCCCGGCGTTTATAACCCCGAGATGACGCCGAGGAACGCACTTGGAGAGGAGAGGTTTCCAT
>NC_051418.1:22519370-22519546 GCF_015228065.2 Penaeus monodon
GCCTTCTTGAAAAATAAGCTAAAAATTCTGGCATAAGAGGCAGCAATAATCAAATACTGAGATCGTGCTTGATAAAGGTATAAGCGCCCGAGGCCGCATCGTCTTAGACTTGTCAGCTCCACCACTAGAGGCGCTGCTTCTTAATTTAATAGGGTTCGATCCCATATATATCTACA
>NC_051418.1:22519576-22519693 GCF_015228065.2 Penaeus monodon
GAGGGGGAGGGGTTTGGGGAGGAACGAAAAGTGAGTTTCGATTCTTTATAAAGCGGGGAAAAGTAAAAGACCTTACGTTTTGGGAATTCTATGGAGGTAAAAGAGTAGCTGTTGGCT
>NC_051418.1:22520037-22520214 GCF_015228065.2 Penaeus monodon
TGTAAGATGAACAGTACCTCGCTCCAGGGAAGTTTATATAACTTAAAGAGAAACAAAAGAGAGAGAGAAATGGAGAAACAAGAAGAAGAAAGGGGAAATCTTAATGCCCCTATAAAACAGATTTATTAAAGAAGGAGACAATAAACAATGAAATTCAAGGTACGAGAGAGACCCTTA
>NC_051418.1:22521388-22521505 GCF_015228065.2 Penaeus monodon
GGAGATGAGAGAGGTGCAAGAGGAGGAGGAGACACATGCAAATGCACCCTGGAGACGGCCGCCAAAGACGCCCTTCTTCGGCTAGAGAATCTCCGTGATTGGCGGGGCGCGTCTGGA
>NC_051418.1:22521733-22521802 GCF_015228065.2 Penaeus monodon
ACAACCTCCCTCATCTGGCAACACTGCGGCGGCCTGTGATTGGCTCCTATAAAGTGATGAAAATTCAAA
>NC_051418.1:22521865-22522078 GCF_015228065.2 Penaeus monodon
GACAGATTTTAGGCTTGGAATTCAGTCACGTGATCTCCATTACTGTCTTTTAACTGGAGAAAATTACGGTCTTCTGCTCGACACTTTCAGGAACCACTTATTCCTAAAATGTAAATTCACCGTCGATTATAGCTTTTATATTTTACTATTACTGGTCATGGCTGTCACTGTAATGCCAAATTAATACTTAGGATTAAAATGAAATGCCTTGGC
>NC_051418.1:22522114-22522328 GCF_015228065.2 Penaeus monodon
GAAATTCTATATATCTATAAAGATGCGCTGAATTATAATTAAAAGGTTTAAATGATGAAAGCATGATGATTGGAATTGAATGACAGTAATGATATTCAATAAATCGCATGATTAATTAGAATTTGAATATCAATCATTATAGGTATTTTCATAAGGCACTGATTATAGCAATACAGTATATCATGACCAAATAAGGTTATTGATGATATAGACG
>NC_051418.1:22522367-22522583 GCF_015228065.2 Penaeus monodon
GTTAGCAGCAAATAAAGTAAAGAAAATGGATAACAATGCAACAATAAAGATGACATTAGATGTTGTAGTGAAAAAATTATATATACATATATAGCATTGCTGCGATGAATACCCTGATAAGCACAACAACAATAACACGAATGATATAATTTAAAAAATGATCATCATTACTATTTTCTATTACTATAGGAGCAAAATATTACTAAGGCATTGTTA
>NC_051418.1:22523297-22523533 GCF_015228065.2 Penaeus monodon
GACCAATTATCCAGGTGGTTGACGAGGGGCCAATCCACTAGACGGGTGGATAGGGACCAAATAGCCAGGTGGATTAATAGGCAGCCAGCCACTTCAACCACACCTACGTGACGCGTCTGCAAGGAACGGAGACACCGGGTAGATTCCCCGATTGCAGCGATTGCAGCGATTGCAGCGCCCGTCCTGTCAGTGATGGATTGCACCGCTGTTGCTCTCGCCGTCGCTCTGCCTCGTTC
>NC_051418.1:22523677-22523803 GCF_015228065.2 Penaeus monodon
GTATAGATGAACTTTCACTTCGTTTTCTTGTCTGTTACTTTTTTATCTATCTATCTTTCGGCTGTTTTACTATCATTATTCTCTGCAATCTCCGGCCAAGGATTAATTTAAACTTTAGAAAAGTCG
>NC_051418.1:22526259-22527424 GCF_015228065.2 Penaeus monodon
CGTAGAAGCAAATCAAAGGAAATCAAGAAGGATTAAAAGCGTAAAATAAAAGTAGGGGGAAGGGGATGGGAGAGGGGAAGAGGGGAGTAGTGAGTTAGAGAGAGGGAGGAAGAGAGGGAGAGGGAGTGAGGGGGGAAGGTGGGGGAGAAATAGGGGGAGGGAGAACGGGAGGGGAAGAAAGTAGGGGAGAGAGAAGTGTGGGAGGGGAAGGGGAGGGGGAGAAATAGAGGGAGGGAGAACGGGAGGGGGAGAAAGAGAGGGAGAGGGAGGAGGGGAGAAAGATGGGGAGAGGGAGTGGAATGGATAGGCAATAGAGGAAGGAAGAGAAGGGTGAAAGACCGGGGGAGAGGAAGGGATCGGGGGAGGGTAAGTGGGGAGGGCAGGGGTGAGAAGAGGGAGCGGGGTGGTGGGGAAACAGAGGACGAGGAGGGGGAGAGCGGGAAGGAGAGGAGGGAGAGGAGGGAGGGGGGGAGGTGGAGAGACAGAGGGAGAGGAGGTGGAGAGACAGAGGGGGAAGGGAGGTGGAGAAACAGAGGAGGAGGTGGAGAGACAGAGGGAGGTGGGGGGGCGTGGAGAGACAGAGGGCACGGAGGGGGAGAGGGGAGAGAGGAGGAGTTGGAGACATAGATGTCGAGGAGGGGGAGAGAAGGGAAAGGGGGATGTGGAGAGACTGAGGGAGAGGTTGGAGAAGAGGGTCCGGGGGAGGAGGTGGAGAGACAGAGGGCGGGGCGGGGAGAGAGAGAGGGGGGGGGAGGGGTGACGGAGAGGAGGCGAGCGCCAATCAAACAATTATAGCGCGGCGGGCAACGTGGAAGCTGCGGCGGTGAATAGTCCGAGTACTTATTAGCCTTCGGGAGTCCTGACCGCCCGGGGCCGGCCTCTGGACGCTCGCCTGCCCACCGCCCGCCACCGGCCTCCGCTTATCATCGTCCTAATTAGCTTAATTGCATTAATCAACCGCCCACTCATGGGTCCGAGGAGTTTTATGCATGAGATTGTTACATGAATATAAATCGTGTGCTGTTGAGACGCGGGAGAGAGAAGTGAACACGTGGGTTATAATTATAGGAAGGCAAGGTAAACACACAGGTACGAATGCGATCAGCTAAGTACACAAACGCACAGGTAGGAACAAACAACACGCAGAAGCTACCGACAAGCGCTA
>NC_051418.1:22527531-22527776 GCF_015228065.2 Penaeus monodon
ACCCCCTTTCCCCCCAAATACAACGCCCTCCCCCCCCCCCACACACAACCACACCCGTATTGCAAACAATGATACACACTCACCAAAACACACCCACAGGCAAGGAACACCTGAGGTTGCACGCTGCACTGGAATTAGTAATTAAAACAACCCAAAAGAATATCTTAAAATAAAACCATTGTCATTCTTGTGCCATATTTATGTCTTTTTTTTTCTTTTTCTTTTCAACAAGATTCGTCTGAGTG
>NC_051418.1:22529535-22529934 GCF_015228065.2 Penaeus monodon
TACAATAGTGTTAGATTCATAATCTAGTAGATTATCTATCTAATGACAGAAATAAAAGATGGACTGATGAAATCGAAGTTTATGAGGCAAATTTAAATATCCATTTTAAAGGGATACTGTTTCAGGTTATTGTGTTTCATTTTTCACTTTCAAAATAATTTTTACTCTTTCACACATAACTCATATCGTCAGCGATAACGGATGTAATTAACAGTGAAGCAGCAGGCCGTGAAATTTACTGATTATGCAACAACTTGTGCAAACTGTACAGCTTATTTTAGCTATTACTTTAACAGAACAATTAAGGAATAATGAAATAAAGAATAAAAGAGAGAAACGACAAAGGCAATGATAGAAATAATCCAAAAATAAAACAAGGCGTTTATACGGAGAGTAGAT
>NC_051418.1:22530371-22530607 GCF_015228065.2 Penaeus monodon
TCTCCTTCGTTCATTCGTAAAGAACAGAAATAGGCATAAAATGGTATGCCTATAAAATAAACTACCGCCCGGAGCTGCTGTTTTGATAGCCTCGTGGGAATTTAAGGGCGGACATTTTATCGGGGTTTCTCTGTTTACGTTTTCGAGCGACGGTACGAGAGGCAGTCCCGTTATAAGGGATTTCATGTTGTGTTATTTTGATGTTTTTTTGCTTTTTTTATTAATATTTTAAATAA
>NC_051418.1:22530644-22530774 GCF_015228065.2 Penaeus monodon
TTCACTTTCTAGATAAGTTATATTCGATCTTAGAGACACAGAATCAGCATCCCTATTACCTTTCTCCCGCAGGTGTGTTGGGTTGTTCGTCTAAAATATTTCAATCAAATGATAGAGCCACTGAGTTTTT
>NC_051418.1:22530803-22530952 GCF_015228065.2 Penaeus monodon
ATTCGGTCGATAAATCAAACTTATGTCAATATGCCATTAACTGGATGCGGTATAATGAGATAACTATGGAATTAATGGTCATAATTAATAAAAATGTTTTATATAGTTTCTATATGGACAGATTGATGAATAGAGGAACACTTTAGTTA
>NC_051418.1:22531401-22531522 GCF_015228065.2 Penaeus monodon
CACTGAATAAAGAAAGCTATAGAAGAATCTCTTTGCCATTTGATCAGGTCGTTGAGATAATTTTGTTTTCAAGGGGTAATTCGGAGAAAAAAGAAACATTTCAACAAGTGTACTTGAGTCG
>NC_051418.1:22532426-22532686 GCF_015228065.2 Penaeus monodon
GGGGAAGAACGAAAAAAAAGTGAATAACAAAAAAGGCGAAGACGCTATCCCTTGCCTGAAGAAACCGAGTCAAAGGCAGCCCGCCCTTGGGTTCCGGAGAGACAGCCTCGCCGGTATAAATATGTCCGGGAGTGTAATCAAGACAATGGATTAATCTGTCCATTTAATTGATTATTGTAATTACTTTCATTTCGTCCTTTGTGCGGGGCGTGTTGGAACCTATTGGGGGGGATAGAGGGGGGGGAGGGGGGGATTTTTTT
>NC_051418.1:22533177-22533269 GCF_015228065.2 Penaeus monodon
TGTTAATGATATAAATATACCCTACGCTATTACAGGATTGGCTGACCATTCGTGATGAGCAAACTCCGTAGATTCAGTTGTATACCTTCGCA
>NC_051418.1:22533407-22533736 GCF_015228065.2 Penaeus monodon
AACGTGCTTCTAAATCCAAAGCAACGACTCCCTGTACAAACCACACCCCTCTATAACGACCACTTTTACAATTCGTTCCACCAGCTAAGACGACCAGTCGTTAGCGACGTCTCTGCCCACGCTACTGATGACTAGTTTATCGAATTATGCAAATGAGAAAGACTGGCGGGGGAGGGGCGGGGGAGGGTAACCGGGGCAGTGGAGATCCCTCAAGATATACCCCCCCCCCCCTTAGGAGTAAAGGGCTATTAGTATGCTCGATGCCTCGTGGTGTTTTATGCAATGGAATTAAATCTAATATATCACGGGTAAAGTACGATTATTGTTTC
>NC_051418.1:22535114-22535497 GCF_015228065.2 Penaeus monodon
GCGTAATCCATCAAAAAGGAAAGGAAAAAAACGCTGTCTACATATGCATTATGCAAATAGTTCATTATCATAACCTCTTATATGCATTATATCTTCTTAGATTGTTTACTTGTATTGTTGCATCTCGGATTTTTGTCTCGCTGTTCTGCATTCATTCCCAAAATCCTTCGCTTACTTCATGTTGACATTTTTAAACGTAGAGATGAATAGGCATCGATAACTATTGGTGCAGTCATTACAACGAGTGAAAATTCCAGCGTTAGGTTTGGGAATTATAAGGGGCATTAGGGTTCATTGTCGATAGGAGAGAATCTAAGATGATTAGTGTTAATGGCAAGATTCATTGATTTTGTTATTTATCATGTATATTTTTTCTAACACCC
>NC_051418.1:22535807-22535991 GCF_015228065.2 Penaeus monodon
CTTTTTCATGCTAACTAAATCAGTTTCTATTTTTCTTCATCTTGCTACTACATTATTCTCTGCTTCTCGTCTTATGTGAAATTCATGTGGTGAATTTATGCGAACTTCTTCATATCGATAAAAAGATTATTTATACAGAGATATTCACTAACGCAAAACATATATTATATACGCGAGGTAAACT
>NC_051418.1:22537333-22537417 GCF_015228065.2 Penaeus monodon
AATGATGCACGAGGAATAATGCGTAATCGCAGATAATAACAAAACGAATGAAAATAATTAAGGGGTGTCCATAATGAACAGTAA
>NC_051418.1:22538108-22538752 GCF_015228065.2 Penaeus monodon
AACGACCATTTAAAAACAATTTTCTTTCATTCATTATGATTGGCTCTGCTTTTTACATATCAATAAATTATTTACTCATCATCCTTTTTATTTATGGATTGTACTGGTAACGTCATAAAACCTGAAAATTTAGAACAAATCAACAGAATTTCATAAGCTGAGGAGACACGCCAAAGAAAAAACGGACCACAAAACATCATTTTCCCGCACAAGTTTTCGTTTTCCACCGGGCTGTCTAAACCCTTCCTATACAGCCGGTTTCGTTTTCGGCCGGGTTGTCACGCCTCGCTGTTCTTTCCCAGGAGTTCATGTCATAAAATTATCCTGTGTTTTGCTTGAAAATCAGCGCGCTATCAATTTCTGCATTATCCTTGCAACACCCTCGGTTTCCCTGCAGGGATAATTGTCTTGGGTGATTCTGTTCGTGTGTTCTTTTATCACCATTTCCTTTGCTATTTGCTTCAACCTAATTACTATTGCGCTTTGTTTATTTATTTTTTCCGGATCGTTTATGTATTTTTCATTATAGTATCGTTATTTTTTTTTCTGTCTCTCCCTGATGATTGATAAAGCTATTATTATAATCTTCATGATTTGAACTTATCATCTTCGACTAAAAACAAGGTAAATTCATATTTTTATAT
>NC_051418.1:22538828-22539373 GCF_015228065.2 Penaeus monodon
GAAAACTCCCTCGACATACCTAAGTGTGTGTGTTTGCATGTTTTTGTTTTTGTTGTTGACTATACCTATGTCTCCGTGGGAATGGATTCGTAACTATCACCACAATAATTAATCATAACATACACATCAAGTCATTAATGTCCCCAATATAAAGTTAATTGCCTTTACATACATCCATATTATATCGATACTGATATTAAACATGATAACATTATCATTTATGGCGAATGAGGCATTGCTATTAAGATCACGAAGATAATGCTATTAATATTGCGATTAATAACACGAATAAAGCTCCTCTGATATTGACATATATTACAGTGACTATTGTTTTTTTTTATGAGATTACTGTATTCAAGTTTCTGATGAGATTGTAATGAGAATGAAAAATATATAATTATGAAGACTATGACGATTGAAGTGATAATCATATTAATGATAACAATCAATATTCTGCCATACTGCAAACTGTTAGTTAATAATATTTTATGATGCTTTTTTTTTCTTTTTTTTATCATCAAACTAATAATTTCATGGCATATGAG
>NC_051418.1:22539989-22540249 GCF_015228065.2 Penaeus monodon
AAATATCCCGCGGCCAATAGAATACAGAATTAAAACTAATCCCCAATAGATTCTGCAGTCCCCTCCCAATAGGAAACAGAAAGAAAAACAAAGTATTTGAAATCAGGTTGATTCTCATATGCGATATACAGTATGTGCATACATACATCTCTCTTTCTTCATAAAACAATAAAAACATGAAGGCGTGATGAATATTACGATGGTGTTATCCATGATGAAAGTAGATAGTGAAGAAATATAGAATGTATATGAAGACCACC
>NC_051418.1:22540329-22540743 GCF_015228065.2 Penaeus monodon
ACAGATTGTTGTGGAGCAGGAGTTCATTCAATCAGTAATAAACAACCTCACTAGGGAATGAATGAGTTTTTGAAAGGAGTTAGCTCGGCATGTCACCGACTGACTGGCCTTCGCTCACACCCAGCAGATCTGTGCATCTCGCGCGCTGTCACGGATGCCCTGTAGCGCCGTGTTTGGGTCAGTCAAAATTTCCTTGAGGGTAACTTCCGGGCATGTTTCTGATATGTCTGGGAAATAGACAATCAGGAGTTGTCACGTGAAGGGGAAGAGACTATATCTCAGTATCCGTGTGAACTGGGAATCAATGGTTTGCACGAGAATAAAGAAAAATGTAAATAAAGCGGCAAGCATAGTCTACTTAACCTGTCTTTTGCTCCCAACAAGGAAAACAGCTGGCGACTGCAGTACTGCCAT
>NC_051418.1:22541642-22541958 GCF_015228065.2 Penaeus monodon
CCACGTTTCCTCTGACGCAGATTTCGTAAACGTGAGAGAGAGGAGCACCAAATTATAACATCATTATTTTAATCAACATAAATTTGTATCTTATTTCGGTGTTCTTGTGTTCTTAAGTTCTGCGGAATGCGGGTGGCTGTTATTAAACATCATTTGAACTCGTCTTTTGTTATTTATTTGTGGCTCAATTTCGCAATGCCTTTTTTTATAATGATGTTTCTTTTTCCTCGTTAACTTTTTTGGAATTTATTGTACATGTATATTCTTCTTTCATGTAAGGTTTTAGAATTCGCATGCATTTGATTTTCATTTTATT
>NC_051418.1:22542494-22542587 GCF_015228065.2 Penaeus monodon
GTATGCTGAAGCGCATGTTCTTTTCATCATGTGGAGAGGAAAGGTTTACAAGTCGTATAATTTCGAAACTTTATTGAGTTGGAAAAAAAGGGC
>NC_051418.1:22542976-22543408 GCF_015228065.2 Penaeus monodon
CAGCAATAATATTAACCAGATAAATGTTCGCCTGACGTCACTGCAATTGCACAGATGTTATTCCATATAAATTCACACCCACTGAACACCTTTCTATTTTTTTCCCTCTCTGATTAACTCAAGTGTGTTCTCATTTTTGATCACGTGCTTTATAGAAAAAAAATGTATTTATATTGTGTATATTCTATGTGGAACGTGAACTTATTTTAGAAATAATTTTATGGATAGTTAATTGCATGAACCTCGTGACTGTTAATCTATCTGATTAAATGTTTCACGGAGAAGCATAGAAAAAAATTTGGTGAGTCATAACCTAATTAGTATAAATGAAAGTGTGAATTGCGAAATTAGTAATATTTTTTTTCCCTATTCTTCATTATAACGTTTCTGTAATCCATTGTTAATATTTTTGTTCTTACTATAGTTATCGTT
>NC_051418.1:22544842-22544927 GCF_015228065.2 Penaeus monodon
AAGTAGGGTTTCACGCCATTGCATTTAATCATCTCGCTGCACTTAACCTTTTCTCAAACTGCGATGTTATCAAAAGCTAATATAT
>NC_051418.1:22544954-22545195 GCF_015228065.2 Penaeus monodon
ATGCATATATTAACAACAACAACCGCTCCACTTTCAATCAACATCTGCATTATCCTCACCGCAACCACTGCCTGCATTAGGATCAGAAATCATTATGCACAAACGTAACAACGACGGCAACAGTGTTCGAAATTACCCTTCGTTACCTCCTCGTTTGATGATTTCGTAATCTCTTCTATTAAATGAACACACCCGACAGGTGAGCTTAAAGTCCTCTTGGCCTTGCGGTGATCTCGCGAGG
>NC_051418.1:22545288-22545425 GCF_015228065.2 Penaeus monodon
CTTCTGAGCGGCTTCCCGACGGGCCGACGGGGTCTATAAATCCAGGATGTGAACGAGTCTGTCGGTCGGGTCGTGACCCTACTTGACCTCACCCTTGGAGGCTCATCCGGGGTCGAGCTCGTGCTTCCTGATTCCCT
>NC_051418.1:22546505-22546675 GCF_015228065.2 Penaeus monodon
GATGAAAAACATATCAAAATACACCCTCTCTGTAACAACGCATAAATCAGCCTTTTCGTTAAAAAAAAAGAAAAAAAAGACTCAGAAAACGAACAATAAATACCAGAATTAATGACGAAATCAATGACTATTTATTAGGAATCGTAAGGCAATGATAGCTGATGGTCGAT
>NC_051418.1:22546703-22546805 GCF_015228065.2 Penaeus monodon
GTTCAAATTACAATTGTATATTTAAGAGAACTCATATATAACGGAAACGCGATCAGATCACAGCCTGCAATCGGATTATAATTAAGGCTTACCTGACACAGT
>NC_051418.1:22546838-22547051 GCF_015228065.2 Penaeus monodon
TGACCGATGCATTATTTACGAAGAATCATTAACAATCATAGGTAATTAAGCACAGGGTTAACATGGAGCTTTGATTCTGATTCACACTTCAGAGTTCAAGTGATATGAGGGAAAAAGATGTATTAATGATTTATAGAAAGGCAGGTGTCTTTCTTAATTGCTCGGTCCTGCTCTATTGCAAGAGAATTTTGCAAAATGATCCAGGTTGCCTTT
>NC_051418.1:22547654-22547884 GCF_015228065.2 Penaeus monodon
TTATTTCAAATGGTCAAAGCAAGGAAGGCAAAGCAACGGCGCCAAAACGGCCATTCTCACCAACAGGGCTCAATTAACAGTAAACAATTGGTAACTAAGATGTGTGTTATTGCAGCGAGGTAATGACAGTCAAAAGCGGTGATTTATAGAAGGGATGTTATCATGACTAATTGTCCTCAGAAACGCTTGCTCGATTTCGTAATTTCCTTGGGTGATATATTGTCAGAATA
>NC_051418.1:22547933-22548008 GCF_015228065.2 Penaeus monodon
TACTGCTTTTTTCTCATTTCGTTATTCTCTCCCTTCTCTCTTGTTTCTGTCATCTCTTTTTCTTTAATCATTTTT
>NC_051418.1:22548357-22548695 GCF_015228065.2 Penaeus monodon
AACACCCGAAGAAACCAAGCCTCCCGCCTTTCGCATGGTAAACATCTGTTAACATGTGTACATAATGTAAATAATGAATAGATATATGTGTTCCCCCTCCCCATGTACAGTCACCCCCTGCCTGGGAAAAGTTGTTGTCATTAAAATTCCATGATTAGAAACCCGTTCCTTATGGTGGTCTGTTTCTTTTGTATATTGATGTATTCATTATACTTCGCTTCCATTCTTGTTAATGTATGTATTGGTAAGGCACGTATGATAATGCTCGCGATGATATAAAAGGGGGTTGGTGGTAATGATTCTGACAGTGTTTGATTTAAGGCTTCGCGTTGGCATCG
>NC_051418.1:22550342-22550572 GCF_015228065.2 Penaeus monodon
GGCCAATTATATCATGATTTAAGCGCTGGTAACATGTCATTGCAACAGAAAAATGCTACTGAACTGCCTTCATCATCGATTTCTTCCCAAATCATACATGTATTAATTATTTTCCTCACCCTGTGTATGTTATTTTGGGGGCAGAAGGTCAAATGAAAATCGTCACAAAATGCACAAAAATAAATAAGAATATAGAGAATTTTTTTTTGGTATATAATCGTATATTTTTA
>NC_051418.1:22550609-22550772 GCF_015228065.2 Penaeus monodon
TTTGAATTCTCAACATAGCAAACAAATATCGAAAATGACTGGTTGCTTTGTCACACGCGATGAAAATAAAAATACATGAATATAAACGGAAGAATGATATCAAATTCTAACAACAAAAAAGACGAATAGAACAAAACAAAGAGAGAGATGGACCCCCCCCCCC
>NC_051418.1:22550802-22550998 GCF_015228065.2 Penaeus monodon
TTGAAGAATCTGTTGACGAGAAATTAGCATTTTCTTAACACCCAAAGTCGGAGCAAAGTGTCGAACAGTGGCGGATGTGGCGAGGCTGAGGCTACTCCCCTCTGTGATTTCCAGTTTCAATATTCGCCTTCAAACTGTCACTTAAAAAATTATTTCACGTTTCCCAGAGACAATGGTGTTGGTTTTGGTCGCTGAG
>NC_051418.1:22551165-22551268 GCF_015228065.2 Penaeus monodon
AAGGTCGTTTACTTACGCCCCTTTACGTGGGCTGCCTCGCCGGCGGTTTTCGTAGTGGGCGGTGGGATGGCTTCAAAATCGTCGGCAAATTTGGGTGCGGTTT
>NC_051418.1:22552637-22552792 GCF_015228065.2 Penaeus monodon
GAGCTCCGCGCCCGAGCCCGCTCTTCCCCAGCACTCTCTCGAAGCCCACCCCGGCCAGCGTGCAACTGCCTCCTCTCAAGGCCCACCCCGGCCAGCGTGCAACTGCCTCCTCTCAAGGCCCACCCCGGCCAGCGTGCAACTGCCTCCTCTCGAAG
>NC_051418.1:22552832-22553030 GCF_015228065.2 Penaeus monodon
AAAACAGCGAAAGAAAAAGCAGGAGGCGTCGGGCCGTGCAAGATGGAAGACAATCGCCACTGCCATCTAGCGCGATCGGGACTAACTACGGATTGAGAGGGAATACCCCCACGTCCGCCCGGGTTTTGCCCTTCCCGCGGCTCCCTCCCCCCCTCGTATTGCTATCCCTTTTCTTCTTCTTCTTCTTCGTATACTTCC
>NC_051418.1:22553054-22553162 GCF_015228065.2 Penaeus monodon
ATAAGATCTGTATCTATTCACTCATTTCTAATTCCCCCTATACCAGCTTTCTTTTTAACATTCTCATTCTACCTCTTCCATTTTCTTTTCCCTTCTTCCTCTTCTTCT
>NC_051418.1:22553440-22553554 GCF_015228065.2 Penaeus monodon
ATACCCAGGTAGCACCAATGACGTCTGACGGAAGACGAGACGGATGGCATTCGTCAAGTTTTTTTGCGGCGTGAAATGGGATTCCACTCTTACGGTCGGTTTATGAATGTGGTT
>NC_051418.1:22553890-22554082 GCF_015228065.2 Penaeus monodon
TACACATCGTTTTTGCAACACTGATTTTCCTGGAAAGCCTTGGCAGCCTCGTTTTTCCAAATGAAACCCGGATTCACCAAAGCCGGTATGCGAACGCGAGTCTCATTAGGACATGAAGTATATCAACGACTCCTGGTGGTAATCATGCTCGCCCTCGTCCCCCCCCCCCCGGCGTGCAACACGAGGGGGGGG
>NC_051418.1:22554566-22554780 GCF_015228065.2 Penaeus monodon
GGGAAGTTACGATCCTCGCATAGCAGGGATGGAAGATTCTCTTCTTGCTACATGTAAAGATACTTATTAGTATTAAGATTCCCATCATTGGAAAATAGTCCAATAATGCTGTGACCTCACTTTACTGGCACCTTGCATCTTCGTCGGATTCATCCAGTGTGGATTGCAATTACTCCAGTAACGATTAAACTCTTCACTGACGTAAATTTGCTTC
>NC_051418.1:22554836-22554962 GCF_015228065.2 Penaeus monodon
ATTCACAGAATTCCATTCGTCTGCCTGGGTCGCCTTCACTCATACGCTGGACGTCATTTGTTTGTTTTCAAAATGCGGATGGTACTCGATTTGCTGACACCAGTTTCCGCAGACAACCCTCGTATG
>NC_051418.1:22555000-22555209 GCF_015228065.2 Penaeus monodon
GGGGGGGGGGGGTATTGTCGCTGTTCTACCTTCATCGCTGGCTGTTCGTATTCGACCGCATCTGGCTGGATCTGTAACACCCTGTCGTGTGTGATGTTCGTTCCATGTTTTCTGCGTTTGCAAACATGCGACTGGTTCCTGAACCGACCCTCAGGACGATTTCGGTTTGTTGCTCTTTATTCAAACGTATCTTCTAAGCTATCTGGAAT
>NC_051418.1:22555675-22555891 GCF_015228065.2 Penaeus monodon
ACGGCAAGCATAACGGGACTTGGCACTGACACAGCAATGAAACTAATACAGATAATGACCAAAGCACATAAATATAAAACACGAAAAGGCGTAAAGCAAATACACAATCAACGTGACACGTTGCGAGTAAGCGTCTGTAATGAAGAAAATATATAATAATGATCCTCAAGATAAAAAAAAGGATGGCAGATGGTCAAGATTATAAATCGAGAAAGC
>NC_051418.1:22555923-22557522 GCF_015228065.2 Penaeus monodon
AGTAGAGCAAAGTAGACGAATCGTTAAGGAAATAACAAGAGACGGCGCGTTGCTTATTTATATAATCGTTCTTAAATGAATACGTCTGCTTGATTTATGAACACTACATTAAGCATGATCAAGTAACAATTTCGCAGTAAAAATGACCTAATTAGGCAAACGTTTCTGAGCTGACGAATCCAAAGAGAAGTGGAACGTTGGTTAAATTCAGAACGTTTTACGGGTACACAAGTTTACGAAAAAAATGCGAATTAAAGAAAAAAGTAATTATCGTACGTCTGAGGACACAAACAGATGGTTGATGTATAAAAAGAATTGTATTTTGGTTGAGAAGGAGGGTAAAAACCATGAAGTGTTGTTTATATACGCTTATTAAAATTATCTTCACGATAAACGAGCGCACAGAGACAAATGATATTGTAATCAGTGGCACCTCATTGTCAAGACAGTTGCCAATCTTTGGGATAACTTGTGAGTATTACATGTCGGCGTCTTGCTATTAGAAGTTTGCCCTAAATTCTCTAAAGAAAATCAGTTTATGGCAATTGATACCACATATATCGCATCATTTATTATATAGCCCAAAGTGTCTGACATAATTTTGACAAAATATGTAACCGCGTACTGAGACTAACGATGTTGCGTGTTGTCTGTTTCCCTGAAGCCCCGGTTACACTGCTCCTATATAGCAGCTGGTCCCTCGCTAAACCGGTACCCTGCCCCTCGTTCTCGTCCTGTGACACCGAAAGACTGTTCACATTACCCTGACATGTTTATATATCGCAGGACAGGAGGCCTCCTGTCCTGCAATATATAAATATGGCGATCATAGCGCTCCTGTGTTAGCAGAGCTAACTAGATACACGCCAATTGTTGTTGTTGTTTTTTCATTATGCATTGTTTTATTGATTCAGAAGAACAAAGAGTAAAAGGAAGCAGCCAACACAATTGTGGGTTAGATTAGTTTAACAGGGAAGACCGAAATGTGTAATGTGGATATTCCTGTTGTAGATGTCTGTTAACATCAGCCATCTACATCCTTTTCAGCGTCCTGCTCTTGTAATTGTTGTGGTTTGTATTCCAGAATTCCTCACTGGCACTAATATTGTCATTGAGGGAATAAACTACTTCAGCAGGAAGATCCATGCTCGAACTTTGCGCCGGTGGTGCAATGTTTCCGCACTTTTGCTACCTGTGTTTCATACAATGTTGAAATTAGAAAACACTATAACTACTCATACTGTCATGCAAAATAAACGAAAGAAAGCATCTATAACTGTGTACTGAAACACCATTTTAGCTATCAATGAAGTAATTGGTGATTGTTGTCTCATAGTTTGTTTTGATTAGCGGGACCAACGAACATCAAGGGGCAAAGACCGACTTGACGGTCCTTTCCCGTCCCTCGTTATGGAAGGGATCAGCCAAGACGGGCAGCTAGGGCGGGCAAATCACCCATTTCTCGGGGTCTCTCTATCAAGAGTATGTCGATGATGAAGGTGATTGGTATCATAACTAGTAATTCATCAATAGCCATAGTATTGATTTCATTTGGGGGCGTTTCATCACATTTGTAGTGCTCATATATAAATCATTACA
>NC_051418.1:22558543-22558713 GCF_015228065.2 Penaeus monodon
CAAATTCCTGCACTTATCAAAAGTGCCGAATCACTTTCTTGTGAATGAGCACACTTCACAATGGTATGAAAGTTGCAAGAGTCTTCAGTCTCCCTTGAATTGCCGACACGTATTGCGATAATGGGCGGGCAATCTGCTTTTCAGAACAATGGTTTCGTTTAGATGGATAT
>NC_051418.1:22559032-22559562 GCF_015228065.2 Penaeus monodon
CACAGTGTTTACCTAATGAGCACACATTGACATGCACATTCACCTACCAATAGCAACTTAACAACCAAAATAATAAACCATCAACCAGACAAGGATTGGTAATAACAATAATAATCCCCTTGACTTGAGGTGAGTTCAAATTGAGTAAAATTACAGCGTTACCCTCATGTGTGCTCCACTGTAACTCTCATTCATAAAATGTATCTTGTTCATCCGACCATTTTATATTAATGAATGAACCATACTTCATGCCTATTTAGGATTTTTTTTTTTGGGGGGGAGGCGTACTGTAAACCACATCTTGTAGTGGAATTAAACTCTTTATTTCAAATTAAAGTCAAATATTACATATAAAAAATGGTTCATATCCTTTACGGTAATCTACATTCATTAACTCATATCAGACCGTAAAAAAATCGCAAGCAATTCGACCATTGAGAAAAAAAGATACCATACATGCATCAGTTATAATCCAGACGTCATTATAAAACCACAATGACACATTACTAATGCTATCTCCAACCCCCCCC
>NC_051418.1:22559614-22559902 GCF_015228065.2 Penaeus monodon
CATACCATCCATCAACCATATAAGGAACCATATGTTAACCACACACACTTTTTTTTAAACTTTACAAACCACAATCATTGCATCCTGTTTTTTTTTCCCGGAAAGATATTCCAGGTGAAAGTAATTCTTCCTTTTTTTTCATTATTATCAAAGATTTTTCACACGATTCATCATGCTTCGTATCTATTCATTATTGTTCATCTTTGTGTGTCTGCCTCTTGGTGGATTGGCTAATCTTTGCGAACTTTAAGTGGGTTTACGAATTTCCTAACTGGTTTGGGGAAAACT
>NC_051418.1:22560286-22560383 GCF_015228065.2 Penaeus monodon
GTGTGTGCGAGTGTTTGTAAATCAATTATAACTTCCCAAGTATTACTGCAATACACACTCCTCTGAAAGGAAAAAAAATCTCATTTACATAACAAAA
>NC_051418.1:22560459-22560631 GCF_015228065.2 Penaeus monodon
CCACTGCCGCCCCCATGCGATCCTCATGCACTTGGGTTTCGTCACGCCAAGCCACGAGCTCTATCGTTTAATTAATGCTGTTGAATTGAGGGTATAAAGTTTATTCGTGTCGGCCACATCTGATGCGCCATACATACACGCACGCACAAGCACACGCACACTTGTGGATACG
>NC_051418.1:22560877-22561133 GCF_015228065.2 Penaeus monodon
CACAGGCTAACGTATTTTCGCGGAGCCCTTTTCCAATAGACAACGCCCCTCTCGATGATGGTATTGACAACCGAACAGCTGATGGTGATTACAGTGTCGTAAGTTGTGGTGCGAAGGGCGTCTGGTTCCGATGGTGGAGGCGGTGATGGTGAAGGTGTGGTGTGGCGATGATGCTTGTGATGAGTAAAGAGAGAGATTGCTGTTTGTTGTACCGTTGATGATTGGTGGTGTTTCTCTTGCTCGTGGATTCTAGCTG
>NC_051418.1:22562575-22562729 GCF_015228065.2 Penaeus monodon
GAAGAGAGAAGAGAGATTTATTCCCATTCGTGAAAAGTCTCTGCGCACAACAGACAATATAACGACAGAGAGAAACAGACCGAAAGCTGGACAAACGCGAGAAAGGTGAAACAAACAAACAGAGATAAAGAGGGAAAAATGGCAAACTGTGGAT
>NC_051418.1:22563103-22563302 GCF_015228065.2 Penaeus monodon
GCGTGAGGCGAGGAGGAGAGGAGCCCCTTGCGTCACTAACGAACGCCTGGGCGCAGCGAAGCCGAAAAGCGCAGGCGCGCCGGAAGGGCCGGGAGGGCGTCGCCGATCTTTGCTCTCAGCTGACGGCGTTTCATGAAGCCCGTTTAGGCGATTTGGCTTCGCTGAGGGGCCGTGGTGGCAGAAAGAGGGGAAAGAGAAC
>NC_051418.1:22563802-22563949 GCF_015228065.2 Penaeus monodon
TTTCCTGACTAACATCCATAAATCATGGATGTGATTAAAGTTAATATCAAAGTTGAAATTCGGTTAAAATTCCCTCCTTAATGATAATCAATTGAGCCTTTCTGACTCCGAGAATTACTGAAGGAGACGAACTTTGTGATTTAAGCC
>NC_051418.1:22565703-22565856 GCF_015228065.2 Penaeus monodon
TCGTTGCCATGGTAACATCTCTTACTTACCGAAGAGTGGAATTTCCATTCTCCCTCGCCAATATCTCCGGTGCCAAAATATACCCCCCGCGAGGCAAAGGAAAATAAGTCAAATTCTCGAGAACGTCAGAATTTTCTAGAATTTTCTTTCCTT
>NC_051418.1:22566223-22566347 GCF_015228065.2 Penaeus monodon
GACATATCTATCTCGGCCACAGGAAAGGCTGTAGCTTCACTGATCTTTAATTACCTTCGTAAGAGAATCTCTCTCTCTCTCGCTAATTACTGGAGACTGAATCATCATTAAAAAAGATTATGGC
>NC_051418.1:22566785-22566920 GCF_015228065.2 Penaeus monodon
CCGTTCATGTTCAACCCTCGAATGAACTCTCATTACACAAGTAATTTGTTCAAAAAGTTGTGGTTAGAAAAGCGTGAACGAATTATTTGATTTGTCACCAGGTGTTCCAGCGACTGTATATATATATATTTTTTT
>NC_051418.1:22566950-22567101 GCF_015228065.2 Penaeus monodon
CTAGCCTGAGACGGGCGTGGTCTGAATTGATAGAAGATTTTTATATGACTTTTTATGCCATGGTTGCCAGTCTTGTTATTATCGTTTGAGCGAAAAAAGGGTGTGATTTTTCCCTCTTTCCTGATCTCTTGGGTTACGTTACCTGCGTCTT
>NC_051418.1:22568146-22568300 GCF_015228065.2 Penaeus monodon
TCGACACATTTCCTGACAACTCCAATAACTCTGGTGTGATTAAAGTTAATATACAGTTGACAATTCGGTTAAAATCCTCCTAATGATAATCACTTGAGCCTTTCTGACCTCCGGAAATTAACTGAAGGAGTTACGAAACTTTGTGATTTAAGCC
>NC_051418.1:22570174-22570325 GCF_015228065.2 Penaeus monodon
GTTGCCATGGTAACATCTCTTACTTCCCGAAGAGTGGAATTTCCATCTCCCTCGCCAATAGCTCCGGTGCCAAAATATACCCCCCGCCGAGGCAAAGGAAATAAGTCAAATTCTCGAGAACGTCAGAATTTTCTAGATTGTTCCTTTCTTT
>NC_051418.1:22570778-22570905 GCF_015228065.2 Penaeus monodon
CGCACGGGGAAAACCCAAGAGACATCGCTATCTCGCCACAGAAAAGGCTGTGCTTCACACTGATCTTTAATTACCTTCGTAAGAGAATCTCTCTCTCTCTCGCTAATTCCTGAGAATGAATCACATT
>NC_051418.1:22571273-22571412 GCF_015228065.2 Penaeus monodon
GAATCAGAAACCGTTCATGTGCAACCCTCGCATGAACTCCTCATTACACAAGTATTTGGTTCAAAAGTTGTGGTTAGAAAAGCGTGAACGAATTATTTGATTTGTCACCAGGTTGTTCCAGCGACTGTATATTATATAA
>NC_051418.1:22571448-22571595 GCF_015228065.2 Penaeus monodon
CTAGCTGCGACGGGCGTGGTCTGAATTGAAGAAATTTTTATATGCTTTTTATGCCAATGTTCCCAGTCTTGTTATTATCCGTTTTGACGAAAAAAGGGTGTGGATTTTCCCTCTTTCTGATCTCTTGGGTTACGTTACCTGCGTCTT
>NC_051418.1:22572155-22572916 GCF_015228065.2 Penaeus monodon
TCTCACCACAGGTGCAGACTCTAGCCGTATCGTGCCAGGGTCAGTGCATATCACGCATTATAAGATGCAAACCTCCAATTAAGGTGAATAAAACGAGGTAGATGGGGGAGGTGGGTAGAGGGAGAGTGGGGGGGGAAGGGGAGGGCAAAAGGAAAGGGAGGAAAGGTGGGAGAGGGTAGGGGAGTGAGGGGAAGAGGGGTTGAGAGAGGGAGAAGGGGAGAAGGGGGAGGGGAGAGGGCGAGGGCAAGAGGGGGAGGAGGGAAGGTAGGAGGGACAGGGTGTGGAAAGGAAAAAAAAATAGGAGGGAAGGAGGGAGGGAGGAGGGTTGAGGGGACAGGGTAGGGGTAAGGAAGATGGGAAGGATTGAGGGGGGGAGGGGGGGAACCACGGTATGCTGGTAGTCAACATAGCAGCCCAACGGAGGAGAAATATAATTTATTTAAGAGATTATTAGCTGCTGTTGGGTTTGCATTGGGGGGAAGGGAAGGGGAAAAGGGAGGAAAGGAAGGGTAAGGGAAAGACGGGTGGGAGAAGGTTATCAGAATAAGGAATGAAAGGGAGGAAGAGAGGGATAAAGGAAAGGAGAATAGAAATGGAGGAGGAAGGGAAGAAGGAAAGGGGGTGATGAAGCAGGGAGAAAAGAAAATAGGAAAGAAGAGAGAGGAAAAGGAGAAGAGAGAGGAGGCAGAAAAAAACGGATAAAAGACTAGAGACGGGGGAGCCTACGTGACCTCTCTTCCAGACTGTGCAGAACAGGAAGA
>NC_051418.1:22572945-22573142 GCF_015228065.2 Penaeus monodon
CGAAGGCATTATCATTGTCTTTATTAGGAACGACGTGCAGACGCGGTTGAATTCAAGCATTACGGTTGAATCGGTGAATTATGAGGTTTGCTTGCATGCAGTCAGGGCCATTTTGGGCGGCGTCCCGTTGCATAATGCAATTTGTAATTCTTAAAAGCAAATGTTGCATGATTTCATATGCAACTGCATGTTCTCTT
>NC_051418.1:22574317-22574606 GCF_015228065.2 Penaeus monodon
AATCTAATTTGAGAAGCGAGACAAAGATATTGTTTTAATCATATTTGAGACATTCATCTTTTATGTAAATCCCCCTCGCCGTTTTCTGTTCCTTTCACTCGTTTTCTTTGCCTTTCTTCTTCCTGTAAGAGCGCGCAAAACGGCCACTCGACGCCGCCATTTGTATGCATCCGGCGTTGTTTTTGTTTACGAAATTCACTCCCAACCGCAACCAGAATAGATAATAACATAAGATATTAAGCACCATATCCTCTTGTTCTGATTCGGTAATATGTTAACCCGAGAGCGA
>NC_051418.1:22574894-22575019 GCF_015228065.2 Penaeus monodon
CTCGACCAAAATTTGAATATTCTCACGAGTTCCCAAGCGTCCTCGCTCCTCCTCGCGGCCCTTCTGTTCCGCAAACCTCGCGACGCAGCATCGGCGCGCATCGCAGGCCTCGCGCCGAAGCGCCT
>NC_051418.1:22575059-22575201 GCF_015228065.2 Penaeus monodon
AGCGCAGGTATGACACGGAACCTTCCCGGCCGTCATGAAGTCATGCGTTGGTATTCAGCGTGCTCGGCTCCCTTCATTTGTTATTCTGAGGGTAATGCGAGTTTAATATTTATATTCTAGAGCAAATAAGACGCGGCCTCAG
>NC_051418.1:22575482-22576825 GCF_015228065.2 Penaeus monodon
AATATTTCTGCTCTGCTCTTATCAAACTTTTTTCTCAATTTATTAGACCACTTTCCAAAGATTTTATCTGTTTATTTTTTTATCATTTGTATGTTCATATGACTTTGTTCATATATCTTCATCATTTTATCATTGTCTTATTTTATAAAGGAAATTACAGATTATATGTGAAAGAATTTATACTGAAGTGGACAAGTAAAGCAATAAATATATCGTTAATATCTATCATGATATTTGGAGAAATGGCTTTCAGTATTTCATATTTCCTTAATATCACAATTTCTTTAAAAAGGTAACAATAATTCAAACTGTTACTTTTTTTACGACAAATAGTTATATAACTAACATGAACAGGATATAAATCACCCCAAACCCCGTTTTCTTTACAGCGTGACGTCATACAGATATTAGTCGATATTGCGTTGATATTGCAGATATTGTCGCCTGTAACACATTCCTTTTCCCTGCAATTGCATGCCGACCAAAATGATTCCGTTATGAGATAGAGGCGATATCTTTCGTTTGGAGTCCAATTGGCGAGACATTTTACATTATTATTGATAATTTTCAGGTCGATTAGTTTTGTCGTACACGCTGATTACTGCTATAGAAAACGGGGTGGAGAGAGGAGGGGAAGGAGGGGGGGGAAAGGAAGAGGAGAGAGAGGGGAGGAAGGGAAGAGATAGAAATGGGGGAGGTAGGGAGGAGAGAGACAGAGGGGAGGGGGGTTAATGATGGAGGGAAGGCAGAAAGGATGAGATGAGGAGGGTAGAATGAAAGTTAGGGAGAGGGAAGGAAAAGGGAGGGTAAGAAGGGGGAGGAGTGAGAGGGAAGGGAAAAGGTAGGAGAAGAGAAGTAGCGGAGGATAGGAAGGATAGCAAGGGAGAGGTGGGGAAGGTGGGGAATGAAGGGATGAGTAGCATAAAGGAGGGTTGGGAGGAGGGGGGAAAGGACGGGACGAAGATGGGGAGGAGGGGGAGGGAGGGGAGGAGGGGGAGGGAGGGGAGGAGCGGGAGGGAGGGGAGGAGGAAGGGGAGGAGGACAGGGCAGGATGGAGTGTCAAGGGAGAGGGGGGGGAGAAGGAGGGAGGGTCGGGAGGGAGGGAGGGAGGGGAGAAGGGGGAGGGTCGAGAGGGAGGGAGGGGGGAAAGTGGAGGGTCGAGGGGAGGGGAAGGATGGAGAGGGTGTGATGCTACTAGACATGTATCGATTTCAAATCACTTCATAAGCGGACGTGACTGCGTGGACTCGACTGCGTAATGTGAATTCATGCATGATATACAGGTCTGTGAAAGTCATGCCCTGTCTTCATTCATGCGGCGTGTGAGAGCGCATGGTATGCGG
>NC_051418.1:22579488-22579653 GCF_015228065.2 Penaeus monodon
GTCCGACGAGCGTTTGCGTTTCGGTCGGACGGTTTGACTGCCTGATGTTTGCTTGTCCTGCAGATGCATTAATATTGTTTTGGGAAAATTACAGAGTTCAAAAATCTTTTTCTTTCGTAACTTAGGGTTGTCAGTGAAGTCTAAAATTGTGAAGAAGAAAAAAAA
>NC_051418.1:22579841-22579966 GCF_015228065.2 Penaeus monodon
GCGCACGAATGTTCTTTGAATTCTAATTGGCCTCATGTTTGTCTAATAGAAACACGTATGAGATACTATCGCGTTTATATGATATTTAAATTGCAAGGACGCAAGTCTTATAAAGAACAACACTT
>NC_051418.1:22580291-22580547 GCF_015228065.2 Penaeus monodon
TGAATCCACCATTTTTCCTTCATTTGGATATTTTCAATACACGGATAAGGACACTGCCCCCCCTCCCCCTCCCCTCCACCCTCCATAGCCACGCCCTCCCTTCCCTCATGGCATCCCCCCCCTTCTCTCTTAAGGCCTTCATCCCCCCCCTCTTCTCTGCCCCTTCCACTATCCATACCCATCTACTCCCCTCCCCCCCTCCACCCTCTCCCCCCACATGGTCCCTTCTCGCCTTTACCCTCCCCCCTCCCCCCGC
>NC_051418.1:22580930-22581338 GCF_015228065.2 Penaeus monodon
AACGTGGTTCTTGAGTCCCAACATACCAAGGCAGTGATATATTGAACCGAGCTAAATGAGGCAGCGGTTCATATATGGTTCGCCGGAGACCGCTAATAGCGTCCGCGACACCCCGCTATGGTTCCTCGTGGGGGGTTGGGGTGGGGGGGAAGAGGGAGGGTTGGCGAGGGAAGGGGACGAGGGAGGGGGCGAGGGAAGGGGACGAGGGAGGGGGCAAGGGAAGGGGACGAGGGAGAGGGAAGAGGGAGGGGGAGGAGGGAGGAGGAAGAGTGAAGGTGGTGAGGGAGGGAGGGAGATAGAGGGTAGGAGTAGGAAAGAGGGGGAGAGAGAGGAGAGGGGAGGAGGGGAGGGGGAGTAGGGGAGTGAATCGAGGTTGAATATTCATAACTCCTTCGCCTGATTGGGGTT
>NC_051418.1:22581733-22582612 GCF_015228065.2 Penaeus monodon
CTGTAATTTTTGTCTAAGGATTGCAGTGTTCACTCCAATTCGCTGTGCACTCTCCCTGGTCTGCATTGTGCATTTGCGGGGGAGTCGGGTGGGGGGGGAGGGGAGAAGTAATAAGAGTGGGGGGAGTAGGAAGAGGTATAAAGAGAAAAAGGGGGAGAAAGAGGACGTTTGGAGAACGGAGAGGGAGATGGAACATGGGAGAAGGGAGAAGAGGAGAGAGGTAATGTGGAGAAGGAGAAGGAGAAGAGTATGAGAGGGGAACAGGGGGGATGGGAGGAGAAGAGAGAGGAAGAGCGAGGAACTGGTGAGAAGGAAGAAGGAGAAGGAATGCGAAAGGGGAAAAACGGAGAGGAAGAAGAAGATAGAGGAGGGGAAGGGGGAAAGGGAGAGGAAGGAAAAGAAGCAGAAAGATGGAAGAGAGAGAAAAGGAGAGAAGAGGAGAGGAAAAAAAGAGAAGAAAGGGAGGAAAAGCTGGAGAAAGGTGGAAGAGGAGAGGAAACATGAAAAAAACACTAAGAAAAGGAAAAAAGAAAGGAGAAGAGGAGGAAGAGAGGGAGAAGAAGTAGCAATCATGTGCATACGTGAATCTTTATATTTTTTTCCTATTCATTTTGAGATATATTTATACACATAATATCTTCCTATCTCACTTGCGGTTTGCTGCGTAAGTTTTCTATTAATATCTACAACGTGTAAATGTGAACACAAACATACCCCCCCCCCCCACCTCATATCATAGACACACGAGTTCAAATTATCTGCGTTATATCTTTGTGTCCGAAGTTAATTACGCCGGAGCAATTTTCCTTTCGTAATAATAGTCGTTATGTAGTTTAGCATCTTCATGACGATTGCTTTCTCTGCTTGTCTCACAACTTG
>NC_051418.1:22583009-22584314 GCF_015228065.2 Penaeus monodon
TGTGTAAACTTATGAGTAAATATTCGTGTGTGTACCATTCATATGTACATGAATACATTAGCATATACAAGCCTCTGCCGTGTGTTTTGTAGGGGTTGCTGTAGCGGGGGAGGGGGGGGGGTGCTGGGAAGGTGGGGCTGTAAGGTCTATCGGAATTTGTGAAAGAACATGTATGAAAGATAATCTAAAATTTTCAAATCGAAATGGTCTTTGATAAGATAAGATATTAGCTTTATAATTATTTACAATTATCATTCTTAGTCGCCAGAAGCTAATGTACCATTGTGCATCCTAACTATCCTAGCTTTTCCCCTCACTCCACTTCTTAATCCCTCCTTGGTCTCCCCTCCTTATATCCCGTCTTTCATTCCCTTTCTCTCCTTCCATCATTCCATTTCTCTCTTCTTTCTCCTCTCCTTCTCATCTCTTCCCTCTCCTTCTCTCATCCCCCTTGCCGACTTATCTCTCCCTACTTCACCCGCATTCCCTCCTGCCTCCTCCCCTTCCCCCATCCTCTGAACCTGCCCTTCATCTCCCATTCCTCCTCTCTCCCCTCCCTCCACCCACCGCCTCCCTCATCTCCCTTCTTTCGTCTCCCCTCCCTCTTCTCCCTTCCTTCATCTCCCCTCCCTCCACCCAGCGCCTCCCTCATCTCCCTTCTTTCGTCTCCCCTCCCTCTTCTCCCTTCCGTCATCTCCCCTCCCTCCACCCACCGCCTCCCCCGTACTCCCGCCCCCGCAATGAACCAGCTTCCGAAAACGTTCACTTGTTTATTTATTCATAGTTTCACTCACAGCCGCTTTGGATATGTCTTGTGCGTCTTCGCTTTGCATATCATTATTAGATATTCAGCCTTCGACGATTTGTTAAGGGGAGAGGGGGCGAGAGATAGGGGGAGGTGAGGGGGGAAACGGAGGAGAGAGGGGGGTGAAGGGGAGAGGGGAGGAGAGGGGGAAAGGGAGGAGAGAGGAAGGGAAGAAGGGACGAGAGGGGAGGAGAGGAAGAAAGAGAGGAGAGAGGAAGGTGAAGGGAGAGGGGAGGAGACGGGCAGGTGAGAGGGAAAGGGAGGAGAGAGGAAAATGAGGGGAAAGGAAGGAGAGGTGGAGAGGGGAGGAGAAAGGAGGGCGAGGGATTGGGGAAGAGGAGGAGAGGGGAAATGGTAAAAGGAAAGAGAGATTAGGGGGGAAGAAAGAGGGAGAGTGAGAGGGTGTGAAAGAGAGAGAGGGAGAGGTAGAAATGGTCCACCAGATGGGAGGGGAGAAAAGGAAGAAGGGAAGGGAATTTATATTAGAGTGGAGGGGAAAG
>NC_051418.1:22584435-22584543 GCF_015228065.2 Penaeus monodon
ATAGAAGGAGAGAAGGAAAATACATCAGAGTCGAAAGGAAACAGATAATTCGCCACATAACTATAGCATAAAAAAACGAACAATTTAATACACGTATTAAACCGAAAG
>NC_051418.1:22584580-22584778 GCF_015228065.2 Penaeus monodon
CCATCCTAGAATATATGAAACAAAGAGGAGAATAATGATATAAGACACTAGAAACAGTAGGCCTACATGCGATGTTAACATACAAGGAACCCAGTGGAGGGGAAAGGGGGGGGGGGGTAACAACTTTGGAATGTATAAATAGTATAAGATACTGTGGGGGGGGGGGGCAGAGCGGGGATGGGGAAGGGTACTGTGTAA
>NC_051418.1:22586033-22586100 GCF_015228065.2 Penaeus monodon
AGACACGCAACTGCAAAGAAAACAATATTCGCCTCGAACTCACTCCTTACCACAAGCACCCTAACTA
>NC_051418.1:22586168-22587224 GCF_015228065.2 Penaeus monodon
CCCTTCGTTCTTGCAGCCAAATCCAATTACTTTCCTAATTGGTAAACAGAGAGAACAATGCATAAGCAAGTGTGTGCAACATAAATTCTGCATGTAATGTTTCATCATCTCCTCCAGGCTTGGGAGTGGCAGAAGCAGGGTGGGGGGTCCGGGGGGAGGGTGGTGGTGCTTGGATAGGTTCCTGCTGGGGAGTTGAAGTCTCCACTCCCTCGCGCCCGGGGAGGGGAGTGTCGGGGGGAGGGGAGAGGTGGGAATTGGGGAGACAGTTGGAGGGGGGAGGGGAGAGGTGGGAATTGGGGAGATAGTTGGAGGGGGGGAGGGAGGGAAAAGGTGGGGAGTGGGGGGAGGTTAGTGGGGAGAAGGTTAGTAGGGTTAGCAATGGTGTGGGGAAGGCGTTTGGGGAAATGAAGGGGCGGGGAATCGGGATTTTTGGCAAGAAGTTGGTAGAGTTGGGGGTAAGGAAGGAGGTGGGGAATGTGGGCGTTAAGTAGGGGGAAGGTTAAGTAGGGTAGGAGGAAGGGAAAGAGTCGGGGAGTGGGGGTGCTTAGGGGGGAGAAGGTAAGAGAGTCAAAGGGATATAACCGAGGAGTATATTTGGGGAAGGAAGGGGGGTGGCAAAATAAGGGGGTAAGATAGGCTAGTAGTGAGTGGAGAGATCGGTGATTGGGGAAAGAAATTGGGGACGACCAGGGAAAGGGATAGAGAGAGCTAGGGATAAAATATTACTATTTGGGTATTGCGGGGTATGGATAGTACCAATGGATCAAAATAGGGATCGAAATAGTACCCTAACGAGAGGGAAAATAGGGGTAGTGCGAAAATGATATCATAGGTAAACTTAAGGTGGGGGAGAGGAGGAGGGACAGAGGGGGGAGGAGGGGCAGATGGGGGGAGGGCAGAGGAAAGGAGGAGGCACAGAGGGGGGGGGAGGAGAAGGAGGGCCAGAGGGGGGAGGGGTTGGGGAGTCCTTATCTCCACAAGGATTATTCTAATGAGTTTTAAATATTCATGCCAGAAATTGCTTACTGGATCTCCTTCCTGTGCTAATTACTATCG
>NC_051418.1:22588449-22588997 GCF_015228065.2 Penaeus monodon
CAAGCCAGTGACTCATCCCCCTTCATTTATTCATGGTTACGCAAGCCAGCGATCATAAACTCGCAAGCTTATTCGAGAGATCAAGACAGACGTACAGCCTTGCATATCAGCTCCTTAAGACGCGGCAGAAGGATAAACAATCACATATCATGAGCTCCTTGGGATTAAAATCTTCTTGGGGTTTTAAAAGGCGCGGCGGTTCATTAGCAATTGGGTGGGGGGGGGGAGGGGGGAGGGGTGGGAGGTAGCGGGGGTAAGGGAGTGGGGAGACGTGGGGGGTTGGAGGAGGAGGAGGTGGGAGGTGGGGTGGACAGGAGTAGGGGGAGGTGTTAGGTAGGGTGGGGGGGAGTAGGGGTAGGTGTGAGGTAAGGTGGGGAGAAGTGGGGGGTTGTGTGGGTGGGTTTGGATGATAGGGTTGTTGGGTGTGTTGGGATGGGGGGGGGGCGTGGAGGTTGTGTGGGCGGGATGGATATGTGGGTGAAAGCAGGATGGAGGGGGGTTGTGTGAGTTGGGTGGGGGTGAGAGGGTTGTGTGGGTATGTGGATATA
>NC_051418.1:22589108-22589435 GCF_015228065.2 Penaeus monodon
CTGAGCGTATGATATAAAAAAAATAAAATACATAAAAATATCTGTTTTATCGGCATTCGCAGAGGTTAAGAACAAGACACAGCAAATTAAAATAACAAACACGAAACAGAAGAAAGAAAGGAGTAA
This sequence comes from Penaeus monodon, assembly GCF_015228065.2. Lineage (NCBI taxonomy): Eukaryota > Metazoa > Arthropoda > Malacostraca > Decapoda > Penaeidae > Penaeus > Penaeus monodon. Next base: position 22,589,235 of record NC_051418.1, read on the forward strand.
AATTAGATAGATAAAATATCTCTCCCACAGAACGATGATGATGCCGATGTTTATGTCCCGAGCGAGAGCAAGAAGCCGAGGTCAAAGGTCAAGCAGTGTTGCCAATACCCTTCTTCGAAAAGCCAGTATTACAAAAATTGGTCCCAATGAACTACAAGATTTTCGAGTGTATTTGGCAGAATATACATCGAGCAAGTATTC
>NC_051418.1:22589462-22589606 GCF_015228065.2 Penaeus monodon
CGATTATCAAAAAAAATGACGAAGGAAAATTAACACACCACAACAGCATCAGTGAAAAACAGTGACATCATCTCATGATAATACTAAGATAAACAAAACCAATAAACATATTTCTCTCTATTGCAACCAAACTGCACACTAGAC
>NC_051418.1:22589640-22589838 GCF_015228065.2 Penaeus monodon
AATCCAAAAATGATATCCAGTGCTGTCTCCCCGCATCGTAAAATTAATAATCAAATGCAAATGTCAGATATATTTTTTTTTCTTTATTTCCCTGCTTCTATTGAATTAATTGTACATTGAAACTAAGTGGGGATGACTGAGGCATAGATCAAGATGTTGTTAGAATATCCTTAATGTAAACTGACTTTCCTCAAAACA
>NC_051418.1:22590117-22590208 GCF_015228065.2 Penaeus monodon
GTCTGAATAATGTGTACTTTTTTCTTATCAGATGCAACGTCTGATTAATGCAAGCCTTAAAGTCACAACTAATATAATTCTTATAACTAAT
>NC_051418.1:22590392-22590588 GCF_015228065.2 Penaeus monodon
AGGTAAAATTAGATAACAAACCGGAAAACGTATAGATAGAGAGATGATTAGAAATTCGATCGCTTATATGACAGTAACAAATAAAGGCAACAGCAACGACAGCGCCGATGATTATAGAGAAAGTGACAATGATAATTACAAAATATAGACAAGCAAAATCAACGTAAAAATAATAAGAAAGATAATAAGAAAGATG
>NC_051418.1:22590736-22590836 GCF_015228065.2 Penaeus monodon
CTATACATACTGGGTATACATACACTAGACTAACTCTCCAACCCCAACAATCGATCGAATATGATAGCTAATAACGTAGAACATACAGTTTTCTACTAGA
>NC_051418.1:22592090-22593256 GCF_015228065.2 Penaeus monodon
CACGCCATCAGTAAAGCTGTCGGCGGTGTCCGTCCGGCCGTCGTTTCACATTTCGCTCCGTTGACGTGGCTCGGCTCCGCGAAAAGCCTCATTATTTAGTAATCGGTTTGCTTCTTCGCTGCAGGTTTCCCGCCGCGTCGGAGGGGGGAGGGGGGGAGGAGGGGTTGGGGGGGAGGTAGGGGAGGAGGAGGGTTGGGGGGGTAGGTGTGATGGGGGAGAGGGAGGGTAGGGGGGGTAGGAGTGATGGGGGAAGAGGAGGGAGAGGGGAAGGAGATAGGGGAGAGGGAAGAAGGGGAAAAGGGGGTAGGGGTGATGGAAGGGAGACAGGAGAGTGGATTGAGGGAGGAAAGATGAGGGTGGGGGAGAGGAAGAGGGATGAGAGTGAGAGAGAAGAAGAGGGATGAGAGAGAGAGAGAATAGGGGATGAGGGAAGGGAGATAGGAAAGTAGTGTGAGAAGGAAGGGATTGGGATGGGAGGTGAGGGGTTGGGGGGGGAGGCAAGATGATGGGAGAGGGTGAGGAGGAACAGTGGGGTTGGTGGTTAGGGGGTAAGGTGGATGGGGTTGGGGAGGGATGGGGAGCTAGGAGAGGTTTCAGGTTGGGGAGGAGAGCGTCGGGTTGGGGAGAGAATGAGATGGAAGGAAGAAGAAGGGGAGTGAATGGGGAAGGGGAGATGAGATGGGGTGAGGAGGGAGGAGGAGGTTATTGATGGGGAAGGGGAATAGAGGGGGGTAGGGGGGGAAGGGGAGATGAGGACGAAGAAGATCAAGAAGAAAAGGGGGAGGAGGAAAGGATTCTTATGGGGGGGGGGGCGGGAAGAAAGACAATGAGGGTGAGAAAGAAGGGAAGCGGGGGGAGGGGGGAGGGGGATGCATAGAGATAGAGAATAGGGGTGAGAAAGAAGGGGTTTGGTTGGGGTTGAATGTCTGAGACGAAAGAGAGATTAGAAAATAGAAATAAGTGTTATTAATCTTACGGGAGGGACACAGGTGGTGGGGAAGAGTGGGGAGGAATGGGGAGGGAAGGTGGAAGGAAAGAGGAGAAAGGGATGACAGGGGATGGAAGGGGGAGGAAAGAGGTGGAGAGAAGGAACTGGGAGGGGAGGAGGAGGGGGGGAAAGGGAGGAAGGGGGTGGGGAAGATGTTCACTCGGGTGTTCCGCTACGT
>NC_051418.1:22594514-22595254 GCF_015228065.2 Penaeus monodon
TTCATGGAAGAACATTCTGAGACTACACTCAACCACACTCCAACCACAACCACAGCTCCTGCGCCTTCCCAGCTGAATATAGCACCAAGAATCGGGCAGAGAAGCATCACTCTTTACCGGGAAATATGAGGAAAAAACGTCCAAAGTGGTTAAGGATGACAGAAAATCTGGGTCAGTTATCTCGGCGGACCAGAAAATAACCCAGGATTTCAATTTGCTCTTCTAATTGTGTGTTTAACCACTGAAAACCTCCTGCCCACAATTCCCGGTTCTAAAAAGTTGATGTCTGATCATCGGGACACATGCGTAAAAGTGTGTGGAGTTTGATGTGCTTTTTCATTCACTGCGAAAAATATGAGGCGTCCTTGATACGTGTTGTAATGAAGGCTGGCGGAGTTTTGGAGGCGGAGTAAAGGTGATGAGAGCAGAATCCCAGTGGAGTAACTGTTGAGAACCGTTTTTGTCAGCAGTCGTAATAAACTCAGAATTAAAGAAAAAATTCTTGTTATTACTCGTGGTTTGTATTCATTACTTACTTCTCACAGATATAATAATTATAACCGAAGTGGTTAAATCAGTCATTAACTAAAAAAACTACGCAGCATTACAGCAAGTGAATACGTGAAGTAATCAGTACCTTGGACGCTGTAAATTGTTAGAGAATTTGCAGTGAAGAAAACGTAGCTCCTTCTCTGCGACGAAAGGATTTTTGGGGCGCTATTCATGAGACAAGGGCTTAC
>NC_051418.1:22595373-22595459 GCF_015228065.2 Penaeus monodon
ATAAAAAACAGGTGGAACAGGGGCTCAACGAGGAGAAGAAAGACAAAAAGGATTAAAGGTCACAGATTCTCTTACGTCAAGTGAGT
>NC_051418.1:22595557-22595848 GCF_015228065.2 Penaeus monodon
GAAGCACTTGAGTCTGGGAGGACTGAGCTCATTGCAAGAAAATTCTGCAGATGATGAAGTGACCAAGAAAAAAAATATTAATAACAACAGACGACGCTGCAAAATTCTCATTGATATAATTCTCTCATAGATCTTGATACCCGAATGACGTATGCAAAATAAGAGGCAATACAGCACGCGCTACTGACTGTGAGAGTAGAGAACGTAACTGAAACGAAATGGCCATCTATTTGCTTTAGTACATTTGCGATGTGTTCCCAGAAAAGGTGTTTTTGCCTATACTCTGATGAC
>NC_051418.1:22596157-22596356 GCF_015228065.2 Penaeus monodon
AATTTATATCATAGTCTTCTTTAAATCTTTTGCCGCCTTTATAAAATTTTCTAACAATTTTGGAAAGTCTACGCAGACTTACAATGTATTTTCTTTTTTTTTTTGGTTTCTGAAAATGAATTATGCACTGTTTTTTCTATATAGTAAGTTATATCATTGCCTTACAAAATAAACTAAAAATATTTTTCGAAGAAAGATT
>NC_051418.1:22596963-22597159 GCF_015228065.2 Penaeus monodon
GTTCCCCTTCGCGGGCCTCCATAAGGCTTTCCTCTAAACCAAGAGAATCTGTCGAGTGCTTATGCTTTGGGAATCAGGTAAACTTATCTTGATGCATTTACAGACACTAAATTCCCATAAAAGCATTCGTGTGTTCTGCTTACTTGCAGGCTGTATTGCTATTATTGCTAAATAAATGAAAATAAAACAGTCAAGG
>NC_051418.1:22597599-22597907 GCF_015228065.2 Penaeus monodon
ACATGAAAAAAGAAATATGAAGTTCTTTCCCGTGGAAAAAGCGCACTTGTCTATTTTTGGGCCAAAGGACGTCCAGTACATGCAAATCAGTGCTTAATGGAAGACTACACCAGGGGGAAAAACCCTGCAGTTGTAGAGTAAATAGTGTGTCGCATTTAAAGGGGAAAAAAATGGTTGGGTGTCGCGCTACTGTCTCATGGCATCTGTTATTGAAACCTTGTCGTTCGCTTTCTTCACATTTTTTTTTGTTTAAAACATCATGGTAATCAAACGAAAAATACATGGTAATCATAAAAACGCTCTGTATG
>NC_051418.1:22598140-22598727 GCF_015228065.2 Penaeus monodon
CCCCCTATACAAAATACCTATATATTGAAAGCCTTTTCAAACTAATGATATCACGTAAGAAGAAACATGATATTTGATGCTGATTTTTCCCGGAAGTGATGATAATGATGACAGGGTTACGTCATTGAATACATAATAATGGCTGTACTGGTAACGGATAAGGACGAAAATATTAATGATACGATATCTATAATAAAATCTGTAATGATGCAACAAAGAATATGATGATGATGATCTGTAATGATAGCAAACATTTACAATCCCAAAATTTGCTAAAAATATGTATATCAACAAGTATAAGAGATGGTGAAAACGTGATGCTGATTATAGTGATGCAAAGGGTATAGTAATGAGGGTTTTTGATCATGTGAAAATTTTTAGAAAGAGAAAGTTTATGATATTAACAATGGCAATGATAAGACCCATGACCAAAAATAAAATATTGGTATTAATGATTAAAGCTACAATATAAGATCAGATATCAATCTATGATCCCTTTTTTTTTCTATTTCGTGGTGGAATTATTGTAATCCATCATTTCAGTAAAGCAGAATCACATTCTAAACCAAATTACGCATTATTTTTGT
>NC_051418.1:22599252-22599426 GCF_015228065.2 Penaeus monodon
CTGATGAGGAGTGGGTCTTTTCTCAAGAATACCCACGCAGGTGGAAAAAAAAAAGCCTCCTGGGATTTTACCTGCTTCAGGTTTGTGGGGGAACCGCTGCCCCTTGTAATTCCTTCCAACCTCGGACCGTAGATTCGAACCCTTTTAGATTAATAATTCAAAAGTTCAAATGGA
>NC_051418.1:22599910-22601187 GCF_015228065.2 Penaeus monodon
TGTGTAATAACAATACCATTAACAGCAAATTAACCAGCCTGGCAAAGTTGGTTACTTGTTGTTGCAAAGACCAATGACAACGAAAATGCTGGAAGCTGTAATTTGCCATCCTTCATTGAGAAAGCAGTAAGGTTGCAAGTCTTGAAAATGTGGTCTCTGTATTTATTAAACATTATCGATTATTTCTTGTTTTGATTTATCTTCTTTGATTTTTATGTGTTTAAACAAAAACTACAAAAACAACAAAATACCCTAAAGGGTGGAATGTGAGTCTCGATATGAGTTGAACATTAACGTGACACCAAACATGTAATTTTTCCCCTTTAAACCCATACGGGATTTACTATTAGCTGCAGGATGTATGCCTCCGGATACTATACGTCCTTAGCCAAATACAAACCACTTTCCCACGCTAAGAACTTCATCTCCTTACTTGCTACCTCTCCTCTTCATTTCAAACTAGATTCCTTCATTTCAGCTCGCAAGTCGCTGATTCCGATACTGTTCGTATTTCCCAGTTAAAAATTACTCTAACCCTTCTCCGTCAAGTTTAAGTATTCAAGGACAAGGAATCCCCCTATATTTGCTACGCCATAAAAGGAGAAGGATAAGTGACAGGCGTTTGAATAGTATCATAAAATATATAATTCCGAAAACTAGAAAATGTAATGGGGCAATTCGTATTACATCTCGAATTTCGTGATTATGATAAAAAAGCAAAATGACACGTCACTTACATAATCGACCATTCTTTCGATCGTACCGATTCTACTAAAGAACTGACGCTGTGCTATTCTCTTTATCGCTGGAAAGAAATGTAAAATGTGCAATTCTCCCCGTTTTCATTGACTGAAGACACGAAATCTTGTTTTATTAGAATACTGTTTTTGGATAAGACTGGTAATCTAAACGCACGAAGCAATTCAGTCAAAAATTCCCGTTTTTTAAAAATACCCGTCCCTCTGTTTCCTTTCTGTGTTTCCTCCTTGCAAGCATTCGTCTAACCGTAGAAATAGTTTGGAAAAAATACCGCGATATATTTGATCTATTAAACCATGTGTTTCGCATACAAGACTGTAATTGACATGATGTGAGGATTATATGTTGATTACAGACGACTAATAGCAAAACCTTGTGGTCAGTACGTCATCGAAACACTTATATTTGTAAAGATTTTGATGTTGATTATGCTTTGAATATCAAATGGCAGTGGTCGTGTCATAGAAAAAATTTTATAGAAAGAATAATGGTAATTTTATTCAAACAGAAAACGATGA
>NC_051418.1:22601298-22601375 GCF_015228065.2 Penaeus monodon
GGAAGGGTGTAGGACCTTGCTGGCCACGTCATCCTCTCAGCGGAGGTCGGCGCCCCTGAGGCCAGGGTCACGTGGGG
>NC_051418.1:22601699-22601773 GCF_015228065.2 Penaeus monodon
GCATTTCTTTTCCCAAAACTGAAAGTTGCATTGTGGGTAAGTGGGAGCAGATGTTCGTGTAAAAATGATACCCG
>NC_051418.1:22603608-22603680 GCF_015228065.2 Penaeus monodon
AGGGCACCTTGCTGGCCACGTCCATCACTCTCAGCGGAGGTCGGCGGCCCACTGAGCCAGGGTCACGTGGGG
>NC_051418.1:22603708-22603817 GCF_015228065.2 Penaeus monodon
ATTCCACCCCACCACCCCATTCCTCATCTCATTCCACAACCCCATTCCTCCCCCGGTTCCATTCTGTCCCTTCCCCTCTTACCCTCTTACTCTTTTCCTTCCGTATTTT
>NC_051418.1:22604014-22604089 GCF_015228065.2 Penaeus monodon
GCATTTCTTCCAAGACTGAACACGTTGCATTGTGGGTAAGTGCATGCAGATGTATCGTGTAAAAATGATACCCCG
>NC_051418.1:22605292-22605918 GCF_015228065.2 Penaeus monodon
TGTACATTAATGAACCTGTGCAGTCCGGTCCCAGCCACAGAGAGCCGAAAATAGACAAATTCTCTGCTAGGCCAAACGCCCATTATTTCCGCCATGGTCTGCCTGGCCGCCCGAGTCGAAGCAGAAGGCACGCTATGGAGCCCCGGCTCTCTGTCAAACCGATAACATTTCACGTGGAGCAAAAACATTGAATTACGCAACATTCAGATATGCCATGAAATATCTGTGGAGCGTGTTTCTCCTTCAGGCCGCCAGATGGCACGGCTGTCAGCTGGTCAGAGTTATTGTCACCGTGGGTGGCGCTGCCTTTTGATAGCAAGTTCTTGTGTGTATTTAGGCCTAATTGCGTACATTATTCATAAAAAAAAATGGAACAACTGTCGGACTCGGGTAGCAATTGTTGTCCCATTTCCTTTGATCGCGACTTGTGGTCATTTTGTTTTTTCTTTAAAGCGTGTCAGTGTCGTTCCGTTCACGCTGTGCAGGTTCACGCTTTTGGCGGGAAAATGAGTGCGGGATTATTTTTCACCGTTTATTTTCCCAATCATCTGTCGCCTCTATTGAGATCACTTGACAGGTGTATATGTACATATGCACCTGTGCCTAGGGGAACACGTGTGCACACC
>NC_051418.1:22606168-22606316 GCF_015228065.2 Penaeus monodon
TGAGCGTCCAGCTTCTCCCTATCCTCAGCCTCGTATTTCATATCATTTCCATAATAACCCTTTCAGAGCGAGCAAACAAATACGTAATTAAGCGAAACGGAGAACAGAAACCCCCCACGATGACGCACAAAACAAAGCATCATTAAAA
>NC_051418.1:22606374-22606466 GCF_015228065.2 Penaeus monodon
AAAATTCCCGCCGCCGCTACCGCCCGCCCCTCCCTCTCCTCCTCCCCCCCCTCCACTATCTACGAAGCAACATGTGCGTATATGTAAGCGGA
>NC_051418.1:22606501-22606678 GCF_015228065.2 Penaeus monodon
TCATCTCCCGTAGGCCTAGGCGCAATACGGCCTATTATGCCGCTCATCCCGTGCCCAGCGAGGCTAATTGATCGTCGGTCGGTCTCAGAGAGAGATTTCGGGATGGGGGGGAAGGGGGGAGGGGAGGAATAAGGGGAAAAGGGGGGGAAGGGAGGAAGGAGGGGGATGTGGGTAGTG
>NC_051418.1:22606904-22607123 GCF_015228065.2 Penaeus monodon
GCGGAGATCAGGATTCGGTGGCAGCCATTGTTAGTGCGGAATTAATAACAGAAGTTGCCGCTAATGGGTCATGGTTTTATCCGAGGTGGATGGCGCGGACGCCGGGGACCCTCTTCGCGAACATACGGTAAAAGGCAAGTAACTGGCTTGATGATTTCGATGGTGATGCTGGCGGCCGCTCTTCGCCGGTCGAGGGGCTTTGGCTGTTGTTTGGCCGCA
>NC_051418.1:22608072-22608192 GCF_015228065.2 Penaeus monodon
TCGGCTGAGCCTGACCGACAGCCGAGGAGGAAGAGGAAGCCTCGGCTCAACCTACCACAGCCGAGAGCATCAAGTGTTTTTACCTGCTCAGGTGCGCCGGTTTTTGCTCTTCTCAGCTGG
>NC_051418.1:22608465-22609086 GCF_015228065.2 Penaeus monodon
TCGGGCTGCGGCGCCGCCAGATTACTTCTCACGTGGCTCTGCTCTGAGAACAATTATGCCCAAAGTTCATAAAACAATTAAGACTTTATTGCCGAGGATGTTAATGCGCTTCCTGCCAACAGCTGTCTTGGAGGTTTTAAGTCCTTCATCTCGATACGAAGGATTTGAATGCCCTTTATACCTCGGGTTTACTACCAGATACGCTCTGTTAAGCTCCCGCCGTGAATTGGTAATGAGCGAAAAGGTATCTGATTATTCGCAAAATCTAATGGATTTCTACCCAAAGGGATATTTTGTCGTTTTGGGAACATCAGGCGCCGTAGTTCTAGATATTTCACTTCGGAGAAATGACGGTCTGGGATTTTGACCTTTATTGAGACTCGGTATAAGGGTTGGATTTTCTTAGCTTCGTGAAGGTGAAGGAATAAAATGAGACGTGATACATATACATATAAATGAATACACAAACACACGTAAATGCGAACAGATAAAGAAGAAAAAAAGAGAGGTTATTGTTCAAAAATGGATAAAAAAAAATATCTCCCTTCCTTTTTTTTCCAGCGGCCAAAAAGCCACAAGACAAATTTACCTACGGAGATCATAAAAGGAGGACACAAAAGG
>NC_051418.1:22609949-22610130 GCF_015228065.2 Penaeus monodon
ATTTCTTAAGACCCACCGAAAGCCCTAAAGAAAATAGTTCATTATTTGACCATTAAAGCAACGACGTTTTATCACCCGCCTTTGACTGGAATTCTTAATGAGAGATTATCGCCGGAAACGAGTGGTCTGCCCTTCATTACGATGATGGAATATTTATTCATCTCTAAGCCAAAAAGGTCTT
>NC_051418.1:22610661-22610801 GCF_015228065.2 Penaeus monodon
CATGTAGCTGTCGGAGGGCGGGGCTGAGAACATGCGTCATCTCGGGAGCGAATTTTGAGTGGCTGTGCGAGAGGGGGGGGGGAGTCTTATGTGGGAGAGGGGGGGTCCAGTGCTGCATGGGCTGTCTTGACTCTATTTTT
>NC_051418.1:22611111-22611664 GCF_015228065.2 Penaeus monodon
CCATCCATTTTCTCGAACTGTGTACACCCCCTTTCTTTGCCAATGCATTTAACTCTCAAGCCAGGTAATTCCGTCGGCGCATCCAGACACCCTAATTTTAGAATATGAACCCAAGTAAATCAATAAGCAATAACCTCCGTCATGACGTAAAGGGTTTGCAATTGCGCCGGAACAAATTCGCAAAATATATATCTTACCTTGATTGATAAAAAAAAAACTAAAACACTTAATTCAGAACGTGACTTCATAACAGCAGGAGTCCAAGAACGAACGCTTACACGAACGGCCATTATTCATTAATGAATGACTGATTCTGTATAGATATAACAAGGCTGCGTAAAATTGGTCCTCCTGCGGGCGCGGGACCGTCACCGTCGGAGGCCGCGACCGTTACCGCAGCCGCGTCGCCGAGCGTTTTGCTCTGGCGTTTCCCTCAGCGCGTGGGTTGGGCTGCTGCGCGGGTCATGCACGCCCCGCCATGCACATACGTCACGTACGAGGGCGGTCGGGACGGAGATTGAATTGGGTGCAGAGACGGGGAAGAATTTTTGCC
>NC_051418.1:22612074-22612312 GCF_015228065.2 Penaeus monodon
CTCTCGCCACCCGGTCACCTCCTGCAGCAACAAACGGATTCTGAAGAAGCCTTTCTGGCCGAGCGTCGCTGCGACAATTTGAAGTTACGGTTAGACATTTTTACAAGCTATTCTGTGCTTTCTTCCCCAACGTGTATATTAAGGAACATTTACACGACGGTGAACATTGATGTTTAAGAACAACATGGAAGCGAGAGCTTATTGTAAATATATCTGAACGCAACACGGAAGCGTTCGA
>NC_051418.1:22613385-22613562 GCF_015228065.2 Penaeus monodon
TGATTCGTAAAAAAAATAAGGAAAACGAGCAATTTAACTGACTGTGGAAAAAAAATGATGGGTAAATTTATAGGTTTGTGGATTCGGGAAAGGCAGTTGGCTGGAATGGATGACTGGCTAGAAATAGGGGCTTGCTGTTAAATATATACGTGTGGGCGTGGGTCGGCGTTTGTGTGT
>NC_051418.1:22613931-22614850 GCF_015228065.2 Penaeus monodon
CTTATGCCCGAAACGAAAAACATGCATACATAAGGAAATCGGAGGTATTTCGTAACACTAAAAACATACTAGTCACCAGCAAGTCCTTCGGGGAGAAAGATCCATGGCAACCCCGATTTCAACATTTCAATAAAAAAGGAGAGATAGAAAAGGGTCTAACCTCTTAAAACACGGTTACACAAAACCCAGTCAGTCAGTGAAGGGAGTTGAATCCTCCTTTTGTTTAGGCTTCCGATATTTTCCACTTTATTACACTGTTGCCTCCGTAATATCCCTTATTAACCCATATTCCTCCATCATTAACCCTATTTTCCCCCCCGGAACATTTTTTCTGTAAGAAATATGCCAAAACCTCATGATGTATGTGACCGCTTGATTACAACCCCTATAATATGAACAGAGCTTTGCTTTCTGTTAACTGAAGACAGTTAGAAATGTATACGAAAAATCTAATTGCTGGAAACTCACACAAAGTATAAACGAAACAACACAACCATAAGTGCATAAAAGAGGATTCAACATATGTATACCTACAATCCCATTATCCTTTCTGGGGGCCTGAATTCTCCTCCCCCACGAACCATCTCCTGACAACGGAGGCCTAGAACAAAAAAAAAGTAAAATAAATATAGGCCTAGCCATAGCATTACTGACCGCCAAACACCCCGGCACATTTCATTCTCCGCAAATATGCTGTAAATTAACGTGTAATAGAGAGACTTTATCACTCCCTCGCTTTCCTTTCGCTGACGTCCACATAGGCTGGTCAAATAGGCCTATGTAATTATTCGGGGAGAGAAATATATACCCTTTTTTTATGCCCCGGGTCTTTTGGCGGCAAAAAAAAAGAGGTTACAAAGGGAAGAAGTAATATGGGTTTGAAATTTGATATGTTTTTTTTCTTTCTTTTTTTTCTCTC
>NC_051418.1:22616866-22616960 GCF_015228065.2 Penaeus monodon
TGAAAGCTGATGTCAATACATTACCCTCCCTGTTATTAAAACCAATTAGCCCTTTGTAAGGCGTTTCGGCCCGGATCCGCCTTGGAGGGGTAGC
>NC_051418.1:22617588-22617892 GCF_015228065.2 Penaeus monodon
CTCCTGGTAGATACCCCCTACCAGGAACATCCCCCACCTTCTGGGCATATCCCCCTCTCCCCCCTACTGGGCATATCCCCCTCTCCCCCCTACTGGGTATGCCCCCTCTCCCCCCTACTGGGTATGCCCCTCCCCCCTACTGGGTACGCCTCCTCTCCCCCTACTGTGTATCCCCCCCCACCGCAGGCCCCCCGCTGTGTTACCCTTCGTCATTTTTATCACTTCCTGTGCCCTGTTTCTCCTGATTATCACTCTTATTCATGTTCCTTTCTATTCATTGTCTTATTACTATGTCTGTTCCCTG
>NC_051418.1:22617918-22618208 GCF_015228065.2 Penaeus monodon
AAGTAATTTCCCCCCATTCTGTTTGTATCTTATTTTCTCACCTATTTTGACATCACTTTGAACAAAATATATATGCTATTAATTTTATTTAATTTGTCTGTTTTATATTTTGTTCTTCCTTTTCTATCATTATCTTCTCATTTGTCCTCGTCAATTTATATTTCCCTCTTTATTGTCTCCTCCATTCAGGTGAAGGGAGGGGGAGGGGGGAGAGAGGGGGGGAAGGGAGATGATAGACTAGCAGTGAGTTTGAAATACGTGACACGCTATTTGCACTCTAATTTCCGATT
>NC_051418.1:22618527-22619283 GCF_015228065.2 Penaeus monodon
AGTGACAGCTGATCAGTCATCCATAGCAAAGTATCCGTATTTAAAACTTGCCTGTAATTTTTTGGTTGGATGTTTATTTCAAGTTTCAAGTGGCATCATCAAAGCAGCAGCATTTTCTGTTTTAAAAGAAATAAAAATAAAAATTGCTATTTTTGACTGAAAGTTTCCTATAGCGTCTGCTGATTCCTGTGCACTTTGGATCGTCCATTGCTATATCCAGTGGTCATAAAATAGCGTTCAGATCATAAAGTGAAATACAGTAATCATTTCCATTTTGTATATTGGTTCTGCAGTGATCCCTTTGTTATCTTTTATTGACATTTTGCCTTCCCGTATTTTAACAATCTCCTTTGCTTTTTTTTCTATATATCCTTTTTATTTTTTTATAATTGTTTCCTGTTTATCATAATTTTCAGCTGAGTTTTCTTCACTCTCTCATCTTTGGATCTTACTTTCCTGTTGTCTTCATTTCCAGTAAACCTCGAGTTTCATATTTAAAATTATGTTGATAAATTAGATTGTACAGAATGTGAAATTTCTTGAGGAATCTACTTAATATTAATGATGTCGACCCCATATTGGCATACAGTTCCTTCTTTTCATAGACTTTGGCCGCCTCTTGTCCTGGCGATGTTTTCTTCCCGTGTCACCTGCCTGTACGCATTTGGACTCGCTTTAAATATACAGTGAGTCCATTGCTTCAGACCGATAAGATGTGGTATACAACACACCTGTAAGAATATTCCCCTAGCCTGG
>NC_051418.1:22619666-22619841 GCF_015228065.2 Penaeus monodon
CTGCGCTTCTATCTCCATCATACACTGCCTGTCCACAACGCAAATCCCTCTCCTTCTGCACAATAACAAAGCAGCCACAAAACGAAAGAAAAAAGGGGAAAATCAATCCGGCGCCGCATACAGTAAAACCAACGATTCCCAAAAGCTATTAAAAAAAATATTACTTTAGACCCAA
>NC_051418.1:22619867-22620648 GCF_015228065.2 Penaeus monodon
TTCCTTTAGCCGGCGTGCACTTTGCTGATGTGCCCTTAATTGCAAGTAATTGAGTTGTTTACACTTTATGAGAGTCACTTATTTCGAGGGTGGGAAGTAGGAAACGGGTATTTTGTGCACGTTAATGTTATCAAATTGTCTTTTATTGAGAGTTTTAATTGTCTTTGGCGCGATTTATACTTGCCCCCTAAGAGGAATACATGCTCTCGTGTGTATGTGGTAGAGGTATCTTTGTTTCTGATATACATAGGCGTAATGTATGTGCGCAGTATATGTCAATATTGTCCGTATACTAAAGTGTACGTTTATTATTAATTTTATTTTGAGGTCAACACAACTATTGTCATTTGTAGCGTTGTTTCTGCTCGCATTTTCTTTGTCATCAGTTTTGTTTTTATGATATAATTTTAACATGATTGCTATCTTATTTTTTTATCGTTATTTTAATTACCACTACCATGATATTTCTAAGTGTTATCATTGCTACTTTCTCATTACTGTCTTTCCTCTGTTCTTCTTCTCCCCACTTTTCCTCCACCTCCTTCGTAGCAATGTACTGTGAACATACAAAGCCGAAAAATATTACACGTTCCCTATACTCAAGACATATTACAAGCAAAGAGTAAGTACCACACCTTACCACAATTCCGGATGCGCTGCATATCACTGCAATCACCATTCTTTACCCGAGACTGATAAGCATAACCTTTTTTTCGTTTCTACTATGAATGTGACTCATAACTTCGCGCACGTTAATGGCTGTATGAACGTAGATATTATC
>NC_051418.1:22620864-22621115 GCF_015228065.2 Penaeus monodon
ACGTAAACGCAGCCAACCCGCAGAAAACCGCAGCCGAAACCCGCAAACGCAACCCCCCTCCCTCCACCCCATCCCACCCCCCATCCCCATCCCCCACCCCACCCTCTTACCCATTCCACCCCCAATTCTCCATCTAATTTTAAATTTCTCTCCTCCACACTTTCTTTTACTGCCGTGTCTGTCTCCCCCCCCCTCCCCCCTCTCACTCTTTTCCCCCATCCTATTCCCCTTTTTCGTTTTGTCTTGTTTTC
>NC_051418.1:22621175-22621252 GCF_015228065.2 Penaeus monodon
CCCGGCATAAGAACCAAATAGAGTCACTTTCTTGCGCCCGTTTTAAGAACCGCATACACACCTACCTACATACGTAC
>NC_051418.1:22621423-22621633 GCF_015228065.2 Penaeus monodon
ATTCACTCAAATTTCGTCGACCGCTAAACCGACCGCAGAAATTAGAGAGGAGGGGAGATGGGTAGGGGGGGGGGGTTGGGTTGAATAGCATGAGGGTAATGGGGTAAGAGAGAAGTTGGGGGAAGGTAATGAGGAGATGAAGATGGAGGGGTATTGGCTAGGGGGAGTATGGGGAGGAGGTGGTGGGGGTCCTTTTTTATGTGCACTGAC
>NC_051418.1:22622073-22622443 GCF_015228065.2 Penaeus monodon
TAATTTGCAGAAATGATGTTACAGTCAAATATACGTTTGCAGTTTTTGTCGTTATTTCTCTTTGGATCATACAAAGAATTGGTTAGATTGAGTGGCCAGTTGCTAGAAACTGCATTCTTATTTTTTACACAGTTTCCTTCACGTGCACAAATGAATATGCAAGGATTTTCTGTCCTATTAAGTTAATGAAACAGATTTATGAAAAAAACATTAGTGAGATTAACTATATAACTAGTATATTTTCTAGCTTGCATTTTCGATCAAGGGTGCATGCCGTATCTTTACTAATCTTGATATCTGATACCATAACTACTGTAAGAAATAATCATATCCTAAACTATCACGGTAGGAAAAAGAAAAAAAAAAGACT
>NC_051418.1:22622492-22622827 GCF_015228065.2 Penaeus monodon
GAGCGAATCTAACCGTTTCCTCTTCGTGTGAATACCATACATCATTTTCAGGGCATTAAAATATTCTCCATCATCTTAAAACCTATCATCACCACACCATTGCATCATCACAGTCAACATCTTAACCTCCCTGCATTTGCAAGACAAAGATACAGCTGATGATGAGACAGAGAGATTGCAAGTTGCTAATTAAGATCTATTGCGCCTTGCACGATTCTCAGGCCAAACCGCCCGGGTCTCGCGAGCACGGGCGTGTTGCATATGGAAAAAGTTAATTAAGACTAACCATTGTTGCAATGACATCCGCATCTTGCAAGGGTTGAAGAGGGTTATCA
>NC_051418.1:22622870-22622971 GCF_015228065.2 Penaeus monodon
GTCTAAGTTTGGTCACCCTCCTTACACCCCCCCCCCAACACACACTCCCCCCTTCCCACATGACCCCCCCCTCTTCCCTCAAAGCGAAAGGCATAGTTTAA
>NC_051418.1:22624143-22624232 GCF_015228065.2 Penaeus monodon
GCCGTCTCGTAAAACGCCACCTCACGCGAGAATAAAAGAGTATCCCCTTGCTTAGCATAGCATTTATTGCGAGGTTTGGAAAGAGGTTC
>NC_051418.1:22624306-22624414 GCF_015228065.2 Penaeus monodon
TTGATCGGAGGTTCAGGGGAGGGGGTTAATGGGGTGTTTAAGGGCTCAGGGGAGGGGGTTGATCGGAGGTTCAGAGGAGGGGGTTGGTACAGGGGAGGGGGTTAGGTG
>NC_051418.1:22624736-22624844 GCF_015228065.2 Penaeus monodon
CTTTCGTTACCGATGAACCGTTACATTTGAAAATTTATGTGTCGGAATTGGTGGGGGGTGGGGGTGGGGGGAGGGCTAGTTGCTAGTTTTCCTATGACGTTTATATCG
>NC_051418.1:22625145-22625235 GCF_015228065.2 Penaeus monodon
GAAATAGGAGAGAACAGAAATAAAAGATAACCCTTACCTTATTTAGGCCTTCTTACTTATGTACCAAAGTTCATTACATATCATGCTGCT
>NC_051418.1:22625440-22625558 GCF_015228065.2 Penaeus monodon
CTCTATTTTATATATATGACTCCCTATATATATTATCTCATCTATATTCTTACTATCTATATATATATATATATCTATATCTATTGATAATCTATCAATATCTATAACATATATAAGA
>NC_051418.1:22625928-22626156 GCF_015228065.2 Penaeus monodon
GGTAAAAGCTAACACGCAATAAAATATTTCGAGTGAACTTTATCAGATTTTTTTTTGTTAAGCGATTTGTCAGCGGGAGTTACGTGACGTGACTTTTTTTTTTTTTTTTGCGTATTTTTTATCGTTTGTTTGTATGCGTTGGTTTTCTTTTGTTATTTATTTATTTTCCGTTTTGTTAGTATTTTTGTCTGTTTGTTCGATTTTTTTGTGAGGTAGTAAGGGATGATA
>NC_051418.1:22626258-22626513 GCF_015228065.2 Penaeus monodon
AATTTGGAAACAAGGAAAACCAAAAAAGACCGAATGCCCAGACCACAGAGAAGGCGCCGAAGTAATGCATCTAAAAAATACGGAAGCACCTGCGGCAGAACCACAAAGGAAAAAAGAAAAGGGACGGTTTCCATCCTCACCCAGATCCGCACAGAGGAAGCATTAGGGCCATGCGTTTGTGTATTTATTGTAGAAACCTTCCACTATAAAGTGCCTTGTCCATAATCCATATAATCCCACATGCACATGGATACG
>NC_051418.1:22626611-22626751 GCF_015228065.2 Penaeus monodon
GTCTAAACCCCTTTTTCTCTTCCCTTTGCTTAACTCTCCCTCTCTATTTCCGCCACCTGCATCTCTTCTCTCCTCTTTCTTAAACCCAAACCCACCCCATCCATTTTCAAACCAACTCACACCCAAACCCTACACATCTC
>NC_051418.1:22626910-22627357 GCF_015228065.2 Penaeus monodon
ACACACCTCCACACCCAAACACGCATAACACATAACCAAATTCACACCACCCACCAACCCACCAACCCTACCCCAACCACACCCCCCTCCCCGTGCCCCCAACACCCCCCTAACCCTATCCCCCAACCTCCCTCCCCAGTACCCCCCCCCCCTTTCCCCCCACCTCAACTACCCACCGTAAGCTCACAAAAGAAATCGTGGACTTGAAGCCAAGGGATTATTACTTGTTTTCACACCTTGATTGCAATAACTATCTCATATCACGTGGATTATCGTTGTCCAGGTTGCAATACTTGGCTGAAACGATTCCCAGGTTATTGCATAGAAATTTGCGTATTAATGATAGCAATTGCAAGACCAAGGGAAAGGAAGTGACGCAGAGACGGAGAGAAAGATGGAGAAATGGTGATGGAACTTCGCGTTTCGTTGGTATTTGCATGATAAATT
>NC_051418.1:22627974-22628308 GCF_015228065.2 Penaeus monodon
GTCCGCTCGAGAGTCCGCAAGCGACAGATCAAGCGTGTAGCGAATCGCGTAGAGCGCCGCGAGCGCACGATGCTCTACGCGCAGAGAGCGAGAGAGCGAGAGCGCGGCGCGCGAGCGGTAGTGAGAGAAGCGCGCGGCGCGCGAGATCTAGCGCTCTAAGCAGCGTAGAGAGATCGAGACTCGGACGCGCGAGCTAGCGTCGAGCTCGGGAGGTCGCACAGAGAGGAGAGGCGAGCAGAGCGAGCGCTAGCGAGGCGAGATAGCGAGAGACGAGCGCGAGCGAGAAAGAGACGGACTCGAGTGAGCGGCGCGCGTGGGAGACCGAGCAGCGCGC
>NC_051418.1:22628901-22629209 GCF_015228065.2 Penaeus monodon
AACGCCAGACCTGCACCGCGCAGAAGAACAAAGACTAAAGACAGACGAAGAAGAATCAAACAGACGAAACCCACACGCATACTCTTCCCACACACGCTACTGCCTACGCGAGCGACCACAGACCAGCCATGGAAGAAACTGAGGTCGTAATATAACATCTGTAACGTCATATTTGCATGAAGTTTGAAGAGGAAATAAAGAGAGACGAGAATAACAATTCAAGTGTTATATGAGCGGCATTTGTGTGCATTTCCTACAAAGTTTATGTTTTCGATAAAATAAGTGAACAGAAAAAAAGTAATTCGCTG
>NC_051418.1:22629235-22629659 GCF_015228065.2 Penaeus monodon
GGGGGGGGGGAGGGTGAATTTCCTTTTATTTTTGGGGGGGGGACAAATTGCAGCTTTCATTCTCTTTTTTTCTTCTTCTTCAGATTACTACCTTTATTTTGTGTTATTTTATTTACAATAAAACAAATCTTGGAAACAAAAATCAAATCTCCATTAAGAGATTAAAACCCGTGATTTATTCCTGTATTTACTTTTACTTGTACCGTTTATTTTCCTAGCCATTACGTCTCTTACTTCAAGAACAATAAACAATAACTTTAAGGATAATATTCCCTTAAAAAGAAACGAATTATAGCGTCCGGTCCAAAACAAATGCCTGAGGGGTAAACAACTCCGATTAACTCCATTTCCCCCGCCGCTTTGCCTGTCAGATTAAAGAGCGCTGACGCAATCGCGGAGAGGCAGTTCGGCCGAGGACGGCATT
>NC_051418.1:22630444-22630772 GCF_015228065.2 Penaeus monodon
GAGGGAAGCAAACAGCCAGACAATGAGATTCACAAATGACTTAGAAACAGACAGAATTAGTGAAAAAAAAGACAGACAGCGCAAAAGACGGAAAACCAGGGAAAATGTATATACAGCCAACTCTTCGTCAGAAACATTACAAATATTGAACATCAGACCACTGTCATACGTTCTCCCCGTTTTCTTTAAGTGCCTTTGAAAGGGGTCCTTGCCCATTTTCTCCGGCAAATTGACGCGACAACGCATAACAAAAGTCGTCGAATTTCTAGCAGCATTGCCATTATCGATATAACTACTGTTATCTTCAGCCGCGTTACCCTTTTGAAGG
>NC_051418.1:22632029-22632115 GCF_015228065.2 Penaeus monodon
TGGTCGAGGACACTGCAGCAAAAATATGACTGACCGACAAAATAAGTCCAAAGCAAATGCTTCATAGGTAGGCGCACCACCCGTCT
>NC_051418.1:22632165-22633967 GCF_015228065.2 Penaeus monodon
TCTATTTCTTGCTCCTCCCCTTCTTTCCTTGCCTTCTTCTCCCTATCTTTCCGTGTTCATTCCCCCCGTCTCTTCCTCCCTCCTTCTCCTTCCCTCCTTCACTCCTTCCCCCCTTCTCTCCCTTCCCTTCCTCCTTTCCTTCCTTATATCCCTTTCTCTCTCCTTCCTTTCTTCCTTCCTTCTCTCCTCCTCTCCTCCCTCCTTCCCTCATTCGCTGCTTGCTCTACCTTCCCTTCCTTTCTCCCTTCCCTCCCTCCCTCCTTCCTCCTCTCCTCTCCTCCTTCCCTCCTCTCCTTCCTCTCCTCCTTCTCATCCTTTCCTCTCCTCCTTCTCTCTTCTCCTTCCTCTCCTCCTTCCCATCCTCTCCTTCCCTCTCCTCCTTCGCTACTTCTCCTCTCTTCTCCCTCCCTCCTTCCTCCTCTCCTTCCTCTCCTCCTTCTCTTCTCTTTCTCCTCATCCTCCTTCCCTCCTCTCGCTCTCCTCTCTCCTTCCCGTCCTCTCCTTCCTCTCCTCCTTCCCTCTTCTCCTCTCCTCCTTCCCTCCTCTCCTTCCTCTCCTTCTCCCCTCCTATCCTTCCTCTCCTCCTTCTCTCTTCTCCTCTCCTCCTTCCCTCCTCTCCTTCCTCTCCTCCTTCCCTCCTCTCCTTCCTCTCCTCCTTCTCTCTTCTCCTCTCCTCCTTCCCTCCTCTCCTTCCTCTCCTCCTTCCCTCCTCTCCTTCCTCTCCTCCTTCTCTCTTCTCCTCTCCTCCTCTCCTCCTCTCCTTCCTCTCCTTCCCTCCATCCTCTCGTCCGTTTTCGCCTCGTCATCCTGGTCATGCCGACGATGTTCCGGTTAGCATTTCGTGTCTTCGAAAGCGACAATCATTTCTGCCCAACTTCCGGTCGGCGCGAGGAGATCGGCAGCAGACGGCTAGTGTTGCGGACTGCGTACACAAAACTGCGGAGGAAATAAGTGTTTGGGCGATGCGTTTGTACCCGTTAATTGTGTGTGAAGGAGGAGGTGGGGAGGGGCGTGCCCGGTTGGGTTGGTGGGGAGTGGTAGGGTGTGGGCGTGTGTTGAGAGGGGGGTAGGGGAGGGTGATGGGAGGAGGGGGATCGAGGGAGGGTGTTGTGTTTTAGTAAGGGGAGGGTCGGAGGGGTGAGAGGGGGAGGGGAAGGGTGTGTGTTGAGGGAAGAGGGGAGGGGGGGGGAAGGTGATGGGGAAGTAGTAGGGTTTTGTGTGTTAAGGGAGAGGGTGAAGGGGTAGGGTGTCTGGAGGAGATGAGGGTGTAAGTGTGAGGGGGAAGATGTGAGTGTTGAAGGGGGAGGGGGAGGAGGGAGAGGAGGATATGAGTGTGGGGTGAGTGCGTGAGGAGGGGATGGAGATGAATGAGAAGGAGGCTGTGAATGTTGAAGACGGGAGTAGCGAGGAGATGAGGATGTGAATGTGGGGTGAGTGCGAGAGAAGGAAGCGAGAGAAGGAAGGGAGAGAAGGAGAAGGCGGGGAAAAGAGTGCGTGGGGGGGGAGGGAATCGAGGCTGAGTTTGTGTGTTAAGAGAGTGAATCTACGATGTGGATGGAGATGAGAATAAACTCATTATTCGATTTGCTTTTATATTCACTCATTTTGTTTATTCGTTTAGCAATAATTAAGAGAACTGGATGAAAATGGCGATGGATGATAGAAGAGTGGAAATGGTAGGAAAGGAAGGTGCGTGCAAATTATACCTCGTTTTGTATATATTTCTATTTATTTTAGGGCGTGCTTTTGCGTAAATATATAATTTTAGTATCTATATCGTCCTTTTGGATATAAGCGGGTGA
>NC_051418.1:22634256-22634430 GCF_015228065.2 Penaeus monodon
AAGTTGTTGTGTGTGCTGGTTGCTTGTTATGCTATTTGCATATGATGATTCTTGGTCTTATTTATTCATATTGCTAATTCATTCATAATACAATTCACTCTCATATCATAACTCGTTATCAATGTTTATTGATGCTTATGGTATCATATAAGAATTCATGTTAAGATTATATAC
>NC_051418.1:22634776-22635331 GCF_015228065.2 Penaeus monodon
TGCCGCCCCCCCCCACCCCGGTCGTCAATCGCCAGCCCAGGCGCGTGTGGGCGTGGGCGCCAGACTCAGCCCGATCTGCGGCGCGGCCAGGGCTCCCTAATCCCCCCCCCCCGCCCTGTACCGACTTCTTGCAGTCATGTCTTCCGTATGACTCTCTCTATATCCATTTTCCTCTCATATATAATGGGTAATCATCCCATCAGCGTGCGCAATTTCCGATCCAGTCCGCTCGGTCTCACGGGCGTTCGCTCACGCGCGCACGCCCGACCGCCCACCCGACTCCAAATGAGCGGCTTCGGAGCTTGTTCGGGCGAGCTGGCCGGTGCCGACTCGATCGCCATTATATATGCACTGTACATCATCATTATCTTGAGCAGCTACGTGCTCCGTCGCGCCGAGTCGCCCGCCGCGCCGAGGCCATCGCCGACGGCGTTCCAGCTCAGGGGCGCTGGAACAATTGCGGTCGGCCCTTTTTTCTCCTGCTCTCTTCAGTAAGCCAGTTCAGGGACCCCGCGCTTCCTGGGAGCAGCGGCGACGTCCATCCTGATGGCCACT
>NC_051418.1:22635620-22635926 GCF_015228065.2 Penaeus monodon
GGCGCCAGGAACAAGGTTTTCCCACGGTCGTCGCCCGAGTCGGAAGTGCGTTCGCCTGGGTCACGAGCGCGGCCGAGATCAGCGGAGGAGGGAACGCGCGATCCGGGGCCGTGATTCATCTCCTGTCGTTCTCCTGCGCCTCAGAATGTGCCCGGGGTGAATCAGGGGAACATTTACGCCTTCGTTTGCGTTTGATGGTAAGGCTGTGTGTGTGTTGGGAGGGGGGAAGGGGGTAATTAGAATAAGGACTCAAGCAAAATTAGAAAAAAAGGTGCTTGTTAGCTTGCTATGTTCTCATTCTCGCAT
>NC_051418.1:22635984-22636306 GCF_015228065.2 Penaeus monodon
CACCTTCAACAGATCGCTAAAAAAAAGTCTTTCTAGCTTCACATCTTCCTCATCTTCCTCTCCAATTGCTCTTGAACGCTATTGAACTTCACCTGAATATCAAATTCCTTCTCCGTGAACAAGAGTCGCTGTTCACGCCCCCCCCCCCCAAAGGAAAGGTGAACAGCCGACTTGAAATAGCTTGGCGATTTTACACCTAAAGAGGCCGGGCGTTCTTTCTTGTCGTTGCCGTCGACTGCGCATGCGTCGCTGCATGACTGTCAGGCGCAAGAAACGAGATAAGAGGTATGCATGTATGCGCTCGTACACATACTTACAAGCC
>NC_051418.1:22636541-22636784 GCF_015228065.2 Penaeus monodon
CACACACTCTGAGTGGTCAGCAGCTCGTACGGCAGAGCATAAGAGTGGGTTTACCGGCGCGCTGACCACAAGCATAAACAAATTTTGGAAAGCGGCGCGGGTTATAAATAAGACATGATAAAAATTGATGCTTAATGAGCGTAAATTTTATGATGATGGTCGGGTGGTTACGTTGTTATCCATGGTAGGGTCTTCGCGGCGCTGGAAGGGAAGATTTTGGAAATTTGGGGTCAGGGGTAGATG
>NC_051418.1:22637245-22637751 GCF_015228065.2 Penaeus monodon
CCAGCGGATATAAAGTATGCGGAACCTGCTGTTACGTTTCCCGCCAAAAATGGGAGGCAGGCGAGAGCGTTCGAATCGATGCAGTGAATTACCATTAGTCGGAGCAATAACCCTGCAATTACGCAACCCTCCCCTCCTCCCCTTATCAATCCGAGTGCCGACGGTGAACTGGGTTATTTGATAATCACATGTAAAACCAAACTCAGCCATTAAGCGCACTTACCTTTATTATCTTTTATGGCCGAAGCGATTCCCGTGGTCGTCGAGTGTTGCGTTCGTTTTTGGCGCCAAGATTTTCGCGCGCATTCAGTGGAGTGGGCGAAAATGGCGCCTTATTTGATTATATTTGATTTAGGGTTGATTCTTCTTCTACTCAATCGTTCAGGCTGAAGGGAACTGATCCGTCTCCTCTCCGTCTCGTAATGTTTTACCTGAATGCCGAGGAAAAATGAGGTATTTTTTGGACACAGAATGGATATTTATCTTGTACATTACGCCCCCCCCCC
>NC_051418.1:22637872-22638496 GCF_015228065.2 Penaeus monodon
CTTAATGCGTGAGAACTTTCGTCACACTAAAAGTATCGCACAGGGGTTGCCTGTGGTCAAACAGCAAATGGATTCACGTGGTGTATTTTTATCACGTATCTAGTGCAGGAATTGATAAACAAGTTGATAAGAAGATGGCTGCAGCATTAACTAATGCAAATAATCCATGAAGTCTTGAAAACCCAAATTCAATTTAAGCACGCATGCACCTGCACATGTATGAATAAGTAATGGAGACATCGCGAGCAAATTTTACACAAATAGGAAAATTCCCATTTGGATAATTCATAGAAACTACGCCGATTCTTCTCATCTGCTTCTGGGAAACACATGACGTGACGGATAATTTGCCTGTTTGGGGAATTTCATTGGAACAGACGAGATCTCTTGTCAGGCTGTCAGTTCTCGTACAAAGTGTGGTTTTTGAAACGCATAAGGCTTTCGTTCAACCCCCGCCCCCCCTCCCTCCCACCAAACATGTACAGTTTAACACACAAATAAACAAGCATGTTGATATACATATAAACCCTCACACGCATACAGAATTAATATTTGCACACATACAGAATGCACTCACACAAAGGTGGATACAATTTTGCACACATTCAAACGTATTCATTCTCG
>NC_051418.1:22638611-22639146 GCF_015228065.2 Penaeus monodon
TCCTCCCCTCTCTAATCCCCCCCCCCCTCTCTCGTACATGTGTCACCCAGACTAACAGGACAGACGATTCCATCACAAAACAAGCATCGGAGTGTCGTGGGATCGTACTTTCTTCAACTAAAACTAAGTCCGAGAACCTGTTTCCTCCCTTAACTCGGATGCATTTGGCAAATTGCCCTCGCGGCCCATTGCCTCCAAATACGACATTTACAATCCGAAATCTAGGGAGTACAGTGCGGTTGAATCATCACGTGTGCATGATTGTTTGTATTTGTGTGCATGAAGATTATCATGACAGTCCGGAGATTAAAGCATTTTCTTTTTGGTAAAATGCCTCCTTGGTTCTTCGTAGTCACGTCCTCGCTGTAATGGTAATAGTGATTGGGGATGTGGTTTGTATATCAGATACTGAAATGAAGAGGATTGATTCATGAAACTGTGTTTTCCTTAGACGCACTGCAAAATTCACAAACCTTAAAATGCAGTCAGAAGGATCAGGTATCATGGATTTGGGTATGGGAGTTGCTGCCACATT
>NC_051418.1:22640543-22641124 GCF_015228065.2 Penaeus monodon
TTTCATATCCACTGTCTCAATTCCAGTTCCCCCTTTATCAACGGAATTGTCTCTCTCCATCCTTTACCTTGCCCACGCCCCCCCCCCACCAGCCTCCCTGAGCGTTCACCCCGTCGACACCCGTTCAGTTTTAACTTACCGAACGCCTTAGTGAACGCTGGAGTGAACGCAAAATTGATACATCGCCCCTTAATATGCTTTGATGCCGAACAGACATGGGAGAGTTATCGCAATTCTACCTCGTGAACGGCAGCTCAGCTATTGCTATTATTGTGGGGCTATTTTGGGGTGAAATTACAGTGCCTTCTCTTGTGTTGGGATTTTGGGCCCGCTATTAGATCGGGTTGAATCATTAGCACATGCAAGAAGGTGTCACGCTATATCGCAGAGTAGAACACGTCAAGATGAGTTAAATTGGGTCTTCTCCGCTACTGCTTGTTAGTCCTGCTAGTGTTACTGCGTCTCATACTCTTCTGAGGGGGGGGGGGTATTTCCGCTGAGAAAAGGGGAAATTTGCTGCTCGTGTTATTATTACTGCTTTTATTCTTTCAAGAGTCAACACTACTCGTTAAAGCGACACG
>NC_051418.1:22641804-22641919 GCF_015228065.2 Penaeus monodon
TCATTTTTTTGCTGTCGATGCTATCTGCCTCGATGTAGCGGAGGTCTCCGTTGCAGTAGCTGGGTTGCAAACGATGATGGGATAGTTGCTCAATGCATGTTGACGTGGTCCAAGA
>NC_051418.1:22642136-22642246 GCF_015228065.2 Penaeus monodon
TCAACTACAAACAAGCACACATAAAAATGGCGTTTCAGATGAGCCATTTTCCTACTCAGGTGGAACCCTTGACAGAAAAATCTAGGCTTCTGATTCGAAAAATTAACTCT
>NC_051418.1:22642369-22642661 GCF_015228065.2 Penaeus monodon
TCCGAGTCTTTCTCAGCCGTTAAACTCCACAATCCCTCGTTTTGTTGCAAAGGAGGCAGACGCAAGGAGGTGCCTCATCTGCAGTCAAATTGCAGCGCCGAGAGTCGGCGTTGCTGAATAAGTGCGCGACGCCGCCGTTCCCCAAATCAGTAAGCACCGACGGACATCCATTCGGCCCGGAATTAAAGTCTGGCCAAAACCGCAACAGGCAGCGTCTGCAACACGCACTCGATGAGAGCCGTGGCTAATGCGCGGCGAAAATGCACGAGCAAGAAGGGAATGCTCCGGGCCG
>NC_051418.1:22645527-22645645 GCF_015228065.2 Penaeus monodon
TTCATCAAACCTAAACACAGGTGTCTACGAAGAGGAAACTCACATCCATCACAAATTGCACAGAAGTCTCTCCCTCTCAACGTGTGATGTTCATGTTTTAGCTCTCTCAGCGCTTCAT
>NC_051418.1:22645702-22645787 GCF_015228065.2 Penaeus monodon
GAGCAACATTTCAAAATCGTATTCGAGAGAAAGACAGAAAATAGACTGGTACGGCTTCCGGTTTTTTGTCGTCTCGTCGTGTTAT
>NC_051418.1:22645893-22646232 GCF_015228065.2 Penaeus monodon
CCGTCCTTCTTTTTACGTAGACGTTTTTTGTAAAGGTTGCATAATCGTGCATATTATTCGATGCATAATATTGCAGAGACGGTAAAATCCTGTCATATTTCTAAATGGAAAATTAATGAAAAAATGAAACTTGAAAATGTAATAAGCACTTGTGAATTAGATGATGAACATTCATACAGATTTTATACTTTTATGCACGTTGTATTTCGCTTCATAATTTTGACTTCGTTTATTGCTGGTCTTTGTAATTATTGTTTCTTTTCATTCTGTTTATTGAAATGTTTATTCCTTTGATCATCTCTGTATTTATTTTTTTCCTATATTTCATTATCGACATAA
>NC_051418.1:22647049-22647438 GCF_015228065.2 Penaeus monodon
AGAAGATGCTGATGATTTTCTTTCCTTCGAGAAGATTCTTTCGTTTTATAAGAAGCTTTAACGTCTTGAGCTCCTGCACCTGGCTGGGGGAGGGGGAGTAGGAGGGAGGAGGGAGGCGGAGGGAGGAGGAGGGAGGAGGTGGGAGGAGGGAGGAGGAGGAGGGAGGAGGTGGAGGGGGAGGGAGGTAGTGGGAGGAGGAGGGAGGGGAGAGAACAGAAGGGGGCTGGGGGAGGGAGGGGGAGGGAGTAGAGAGAGGGATAGGTGTAAGTGGAGGAGGGGATTTGGAGAAGCAGGGGGGAGGGGGTAAATGGAAGTAGGGTAATTGGGGGGGAGGGAAGTGCAAGGGATTAGGGGAAGGTGAGGGAGGGGGGGTCGCGGGGAAGTGTGGG
>NC_051418.1:22647637-22647710 GCF_015228065.2 Penaeus monodon
AAAGCCGAGGTTACGTATTGCGATTGGGGGAACAGAGAGAGAGAGGGATAAAGATGGTAAAAGACGCAAAAGT
>NC_051418.1:22648080-22648346 GCF_015228065.2 Penaeus monodon
GTGATATGAAAACAAAGGAGTGAGGATTATGACTTATTAAAGGAGAGAAAATGCCAGTGGTTATGATAATACAGAGAAGATACAGATATATAAAACGTAATGAAGATAATGAAAGTAGGAAGTAATAATTGCCGAAAATGAAGGGTAAATACTGAAGCTTTGATGTTAATGTTGGCAATAACATTACAATAATTGCTTAAATTCATTGCTTAGGATTTAATAGAAATACATTATTTCTTGATGATTAAAAATGGAAGTTGCGGTGG
>NC_051418.1:22648524-22648676 GCF_015228065.2 Penaeus monodon
ACATCAATAACAAGCATGATGAACACACGATGGTGAACAAACAAACAAATAACATAGACCTGCCCTATATTAAGCTAGAAAATAATGCTGAACATGTTTAAGACAAGTGACAGCTTTGTTTGTAAAGTTCCGGTAGCCAAGCGTGTAATTAA
>NC_051418.1:22648723-22648788 GCF_015228065.2 Penaeus monodon
AAGGGGGCGTGTCTATGTCCGTGCGTGTGAGCGCGCATATGGTTGTTTATATCTTTATGACAAGC
>NC_051418.1:22648881-22649280 GCF_015228065.2 Penaeus monodon
ATAAATTATCAAAATTCTTCATGTGCGTATAATTTTACAACGTGTACGCTTAATCATAATCACATGTTTACAAAATAAAGCAGTGACCATAACATCCACACACGAGCTAGAATTCAACTGCCTCCGACCATACCACTGCCTAAAAGGCCAAGATTCCTGACTGTTCTCCGCGTGCAGGTGAGTGATGGCCGGAGGAGACATGCTGTGGATTAACTGCAGCGCCTACGACAGTGGTTGCATTATCAGGCAGAAATTCGGAGGGGAGAGGGAGGGTGAACTGTTCAATCACCCGGAGGAAGGCAGTGAAAACTCGCCTCTGTATTATCTTTCAAAGAGCCACGAATTATGTAGGCAAAAGTGCCAAATATTAAAGCCGTGAATAGAGGTTCGTCCTGTAGA
>NC_051418.1:22649303-22650056 GCF_015228065.2 Penaeus monodon
GATGGTGCAGGTTTCACGGACTAGGTCGTTGACGTTAGACTCTGGTGCAGTACTTCAAGAAGACATGCAAAATCCTATTTTGTATATAATCGTACCCGCCTCTCCACAAGAAAAAAATATATATACAACATTAAAATCTAACGAAAAATGACAAACAGATCATAGTTATACAATCAGTTTATAAAACCGAAAACGAATGAAAAATGATAGCCTCATACTCGAAAGCTTCCAGCCAGCAATTATGTAACGTTCTGGTAAAGGACACGGGGTGGGGGAGGGAGGAGAGAGGGGTGGGAAATGAGAGAGAGGGGTAGGGGAAGGGGACGAGAAGGGTAATGAAAATGAAAGAGGGCTAGGGGAAATTAGGAGAGGAGTGGGGAAAAGGAAGAGAAGTGTAGGGAAAATGGGAGAGGACTAGGTGGAAAGGAGGAAAGCAGTGGGGGGAGAAGGAGAAAATGATGGAGGAAAGGCAGAGAAGGGTAGGGGGAATGAGAGAGAACTGGAGGAAAAGGAGAGAAGGGTACGAGAAATGAGAGACAACGGGAGGAAAGCGAGAGAGGGGTAGGGGAAAGGAGAGAGAACTGGGAGGGGAAAGCGAGAGAGGGGTAGGGGAAAGGAGAGAGGTGTGGCGAAAAGGGGGAAATGAGTAGGATGACGGAGTAGGGTAAAAGAAAAGATTAGGGGAAATAAAGGGAAGGGGTGTTAGGAAAGGGAAGAGAGCCAGGGGAAAGAGGAAAGAGGTAAGAAGAAGAG
>NC_051418.1:22650086-22650250 GCF_015228065.2 Penaeus monodon
ATATGTATCAGAGATTAAGGCGGGGACGAAATATACATATATTTATGCTTGGTTTGACCGGACCTCAGCGTTGCCTTTATGTTATTGGGGGAGCATTTTAGGGGGGGAGGGAGTGGGGAGTGGGGGGGAAGGAAGGGGATTCTCTCTCTCTCTACCTCTATATA
>NC_051418.1:22651183-22651335 GCF_015228065.2 Penaeus monodon
TCGCCGACACCCCACAATGACATCGCATCGCCGCGTAATGCCAAGGCAAAGCTAATCGATAACTGACTGATCTCGAGTCCGGACTGTCAATTTAACAGTCGATGACCTTTGCCAGGTGACCGGCGTGACGTCACAGCGGCCACTCGATTTCG
>NC_051418.1:22651972-22652079 GCF_015228065.2 Penaeus monodon
AATCACTATCGTTATATAGATTATTTGACCTGTTCTACTAATAATTCTATAATTCTGTTTTATTTTTTATCAATGAATAAATATTGCTCGGCCTTATGTTGTCATGT
>NC_051418.1:22652138-22652216 GCF_015228065.2 Penaeus monodon
CGTTGATTTTATTCGGAAAATAGAATAACTTTGTTTCGTTCTTTTTTATCAATTTTTGCGTTCTTTTGCTTTCTGGTT
>NC_051418.1:22652415-22652801 GCF_015228065.2 Penaeus monodon
GGATAGACAGACAAATGGGTACTTCTGCCACAGGCTTTCCTCTCAGCTTTTTACCAATTCTCAAATAACGTGTTTCATCTCCTGAAAATTGTCATTCTGAACACCCCCCTCTCTCTCTCACCCCCCCCACTCTTCCCCTCTGCCCCCTCCTCCCTCGTGTCTTTGCAACTGTCAACCCCGTTATTTGATTTGTGTAAGTATGACCTCGATGTCACACACACGAAGGTACATATACAGACAGAGACATAAACGTACACGCACGTACATACGCAAGAACAAACATGGCTAGGAAAGTAAAACATACACACGTATGTTCTAATACAAAGAACTACAGCCGAGATGAAATATACAGACATAATCGCACATGAGCGTACATATATCTGCAG
>NC_051418.1:22652840-22652991 GCF_015228065.2 Penaeus monodon
TTTACGAACTTCACATACCGCATAACCTTCATAGTAAAGTAATATATGCAAAGAAGGGAAAAGCACAAAGATATGCAAGAGGAATAAGATATGAGAAATGGGATAGTGAAATAGAAAAGACAGAAATTGGATGAAAGTAATAATTATTGTT
>NC_051418.1:22653505-22654262 GCF_015228065.2 Penaeus monodon
CGGAGAGAAATGGAGATTCCCAGAGTGTTTACGTGGGCTGAGAGCTCGGGATTGGCTGGTTATCCAATTAAGGTGAGCCGCGCGCCTTGACTTACAGGTGACGAGTGTCGTCTCTAAGAGGCCGCGACGAAACCTTGGAGGAGGAGGAGTGCTTGGCTGAGGGGGTGGGGGTGAGGATGGGGGAAGGGGGGGGGAGGATGGGGGAAGGGGGGGAGGATGGGGGAGGGGGGGTGAGGATGGGAAGGGGGGGGAGGTGGGGTGAGGAGGGGGGAAAGGGTTTAGGGGGGTGAGGATGGGGGAAAGGGGGGTGGGGGGGGGAGGAGGGGGGGTGGAGGAGGGAAGGAAGGTAGGGGTGGGGATGGGGGAAAGGGGGGTGAGGATGTGGGGGGGTGGGGTGGGAAGAGGGAGCGAGGGTGGGGTTGAGGATGGGGGAAGGTGGGGGGGAATGGGAGAGGGAGAAGGTGGGTTAGTGAAGGGGGGGGGGGTAGGGGGGAAAAAGGAAAGAAGGGTGTAAAGGATGGGGGGGGGATGGGGGAAGGGGAAAAAGGGGCTGGAAAGGGGGAGTGGGGGTGAGGATGGGGGAAGGTGGGGGGGGATGGGAGAGGGAGGAAGGAGCTGGGGGTGGGGATGAGACGGAAGATGGGGGGGAGGGAAGGGAGGAGGGAGTTGGGGGTAGTGGGGGGGAGGGGAGCGGCTCACCTGTCGTATCTTGTGTCCTAGGATTTTTTTTCTCTCTTTTTGATCGGTTTCTCTGGCC
>NC_051418.1:22655084-22655221 GCF_015228065.2 Penaeus monodon
AATAAAACACGAAAGACAACATGGCAAACATCACTCTTGATCCAACTGCAAAAGCGGGGAAATCTTAGGGGTGTTGAGGGACGATCAAAACGCTTGACTTCGGCTAAAGGGGGGGGGGGGTGGGGGCCCAAGAAGAG
>NC_051418.1:22655321-22655439 GCF_015228065.2 Penaeus monodon
ACTGCACGTATGGCATGCTGACACACATATACATGTGCCTATACGAGTATACACGATGCACACATACAGGCATTAGGGTATACACAATTACGTGCATAAAATGCACCCCCCCCCCTAC
>NC_051418.1:22655856-22656116 GCF_015228065.2 Penaeus monodon
CTGGGCGTCCTCGCAGCGGTAGCTCCAATTGAGACACTAATGGCTTCGACACCATTAAGGTCCATTATTATTCATTATCCCATTAACTTTTCGACCGCGTTGTGTCTTCGTCTCCAAGTTCTTGGGACACGTAAGACTCCTTTTGTTTGTTCGCTGTTGCTTATCCCTTTGTCTTCTTCTCCCCTTCATCTCACCTTTTCTTCCTCACTTTCCCTCTTGTTATCATTCCTTATTATTTCGTCTGTTGTTTGGTCCAATGT
>NC_051418.1:22656701-22657189 GCF_015228065.2 Penaeus monodon
CCTGCTCACCATTTGGCCGTCCCATAGCCCACCGCCTTCACCATCTTACACCAACTTCACTTCCAGCCCCATCTCCCCACAGCTCGCAGTCCCCCTCATCCTCCTCATACCCTCCCCCCATCATCCAGAAAACTCCCCCCCCCTCCCCCCCATCTGGAAGTGGCGACCGGAAGTGACCTCGATAGTCCACATTCCGGCCCGAATGAATGGCCCGCCGCTTCGCAACGTCTCGCGGGGCGGGTTGGCATCCTGGCCACGGTCTGGAGGCAGAAGGGGTTGGAATTGGTGTTTCTGTGTTTTAGTTTCATCCGAACTTCCTTTTCTTGTTCTCTTGTTGTTTTGATAACTCTTTTTTTTTAAGTCATTTTCTGCGTTGATTTTCTTTCTTTTTTTTATCGTCTTTTGTTCTTACTTTGCTTTACCTCTTTCCCTCTACCTCTTTGATTGCTACCGTCTTCCCCTTTTCTTTTTCACGTCCCCTCCATTTT
>NC_051418.1:22657517-22657731 GCF_015228065.2 Penaeus monodon
GCCCACCGGTTCGACCAGCTGCCTGCCTGAAGGTTCTCGGTTTAGTGGTTCACGACGCCCGGTTCGAGGCCGGTTCGATACCCCGGGCTAAGCGGTCCGTTCTATGGTTTTCGTAAAGGAACCATTAACGTTATTTTTGCCATTAAGAGTTACCTGGATTACGGAATGGAGGGAGAGTATGGTGATGCAGAGTTGGGTTTCTGTCTGTCTGATT
>NC_051418.1:22657949-22658384 GCF_015228065.2 Penaeus monodon
GTGTGTGTGTGTGGGGCCACTCAACCCTTCCCCTTCCCCACTTGACTCTCCCCCTGTCCCATCTGTCCCTCCCCCCCCCCTACCCACCCCTTCTCTCCCCCCATTTCCTCCTCCCCTCTCCCATTCTCTCACCCTAACCCCCTTTTCCTTACCTCAGCTGTTCTCTTTAACAAGCGCTTATAAACTCTCCTAATGCCAGGGATGAAGGTGAGGGAGAGTAATGACAGCGAAGTTGGACCGCTGATACACGAGGAAGTTGTTCGTTTCCCGCGTAATTTTCCTCGAAGGTGATCATTTTTAAGCATTCCGAATGGCCGGGTTGCCATGGTGATGGATTGGCGGGAACCGATTCCGCCGCGGAGGCATCTGGCAATGATTTGAGTTTACTAAGGACCGTAAGGATAAATGATGTGATTATAAAAGGCAGAATAAGAG
>NC_051418.1:22660076-22660656 GCF_015228065.2 Penaeus monodon
GGCGAAATTATTGAAAATCACAATATTGGGAATTAATTTTCAGAACCTCTCATAGATTTAGTAATGCTTTTAAAAAGAAAAATACAAACAGGAGAAAATTCGATCACTGATATAGTCAGTGATAAAGAAAATTAATATATTTCTGCACAGACGGATAAAGACAGACACAGACAGATGCAATAAAAAGAAAAACAGAAAAGAAATTATCAGAAAAAAAAACAACAACAACCAAATACGACCATAAAACGAAACAAAGAAAATAGAAATGAAATTGAAAAGAAAAATTACAAGAGAAAACAGAAAGGCTCGTCGAAGCAAGAATTATGATAATCTTAATAAGTCTCTTATTGATGACTAATGAATTTAGTATTATTGTTACTGATGATGACAAATGCCAGCTGAGTTAATGATGATGTTCTGTGTCAGACGTAATGATACTTGATGAATATTATGCAGATGGTGATGAGCGCCCGGGCCTGGTATATGATAGAGGGAAACGGACGATATTTTGCAAAATTCATAAGTCATTCTTATTAGCCGCGTCCGAATGCCTTGGGATGGCTTCGGTGTGGTCTTCGTG
>NC_051418.1:22661178-22661685 GCF_015228065.2 Penaeus monodon
CTTTTCTTTCTTCTGTATTTATTTCCTGTTGTTTCGTTCTTTTGTCAATGTGTTTTTGTTATGTCTTTGCTGTCTTTTATTTTGTTCCTATCATCTTTTTTTATTCTGTCTGTTTCTACTATTTTCATTTCTTCCTTTGCTATATTTATTCGCTTTTCTTTGTACTTGTTATTTGGTTATTTTCTTTTCGTTCTCCCATATTACTCAGCAATCCTTCTTTGTTATTTCCATACTTTTTATTTTGTCTTCTTTTGTTTTCTTTGTCTTTGCCGTTTACCTTACGTTTACCTTCAATTTGCCTTGCGAAGCGGAGAAAATAAAGAATGATAAAAAAAAACTAACTGATAACTGAGAACATTCTCAGATAATTTCGTTTTTTTATGATTCTTGTATTTATTTCTTTTTTTTTCATTCTTACTCTTCTTCCGTTTTTCTTTATCTTTGTTGTCTTTTTATTCTCGTTCTTTGAACTCTATCGTCGCTCTCCCTCCTCCTCGTTCTCTTCTC
>NC_051418.1:22661989-22662168 GCF_015228065.2 Penaeus monodon
GTTATTTCTTAAAGACTTGTGTTATTTCGTCTGTCTTTTTGTTTTGTCTAAGATCATCGCCTGTTATCGTTGTGTGGCCTCTACTTCTCTTTCTTATCCACCATCTCTGCCCCTTTCGTGCGTTTTATTATCCTGTTTTTCTTTAAATATTACTTCCGTTGTAATGTCTTTTTGTACTT
>NC_051418.1:22662628-22663887 GCF_015228065.2 Penaeus monodon
GCAGACAAGATTTCAGCGAAGAGACTTCCCGCCACGAACTTCGCCTCCGCCAGATGATCGGGGGATGAATACGTAATTAGGATAATTGTTGCTAAAGATGGTGTTTAAGAGACGCGGAGGATTATTCAGTAGCTGAAACGTGTACGTGATAATGTTTCTTTCTTATTTCATTTTTCTCCTTTTTTCTTTCTTTCCTTTTCTCGTTTTTTTTTCTTTCGCTTTCTTGTGTTTTTTTTTTTTTCTGAAAATGTTCTGTTAGGTTTCTCTATCATTTATCTACCTATCTATTGATTCACATCTATTTCACTTTTTTTTAGTTATTGATATAATAAATATAATTATTTATCCTATCCTTTATTAATTATCTAGTTATTAACTTCCTCATTAGTTTGTTTGCTTATCTATCTATATACTAATCTATTTATTTTATAATTAATTCATGAGCGTTGCATACCGTTCATGGAAAAGCATAGAAATAACAAATATAAAAGACACATAAATGCAAGACACCTGAATTTACTTGAAATATTCTGCTAAATTGAATTGAAAAGAACGTTATGTGGTAAAAATAGACTTCGAATTTTCTCCCAAGTCGAATACAAAAAAAGGAAGTGAAACCATCGTGAATTGCATTATCATTTACACGTTATTAATGAGATTCAAACGTAACTCATTTCCTCGGATTTCCCAGTGCTTTTTCACAATGTTCGTTTCGCTTAAAAAAAGAGAGGAAAATAATCCAAAGTGTAATTGACTGTGACTGACACCGCGAAAAAAAGAAAAGAAATAGTGGTATAAACGTGACTGCGCCATACCCGCGATTCACGGTGAAACACGACGTATTCACAACAGTTACGAATGCACGTTCGGGTGAAAATAACCCTCGACCGCAAAACCTGTTACAAGAATCACGGGCGTCGCATGATTAACTCCACTCAATTTACCTAATACAATAGAGAGCCACGTCAAGGAGGAAATTAACGAATTAACAATGAAAAGGAGAAATGCGGCGGTGCATTGTCTGCGTCATTGTCATACCCTAAACATTGCTTTGCAGGGAGATGTGGCAACGGCGCGCGTGGGCTTGATTGCATTCACACTTGAAGGAATTTTGTCACCCTTTCATTTAACACTTTATAGAGATACGTTACCCGAAGAAGTTGATTTATATAACTATCAAGGGATTACAGATAGTTAGAGGGTATCCTAAATGATGAACTGGTTTAATTAGTATTTACGAGTATCATTTATCAGGCAGC
>NC_051418.1:22664022-22664352 GCF_015228065.2 Penaeus monodon
CGCCACAGGAAGTTATTTATGACGATAAATGTATGCAGGAAATTAAGATCTTTCTGGCGGCACATGAATGAATGTTGTTTATATCAACGAGGAATATCAGATTACTTCAAGCGGACTTCAAATTATATTTATCAAGATCATCACAAAGTCACTGCACCGCCGGGCTGAATAAACAATGCACATATGACTTCTACAAATTACTTCTCTGGACTTTTTTGAGTGTGACGAATGCTGAGGAAATAGAAGTGGCCAAACAATGAACATAACACAGAAAGAATTAAAGACATCGAAAGGGGTGGAAAGAAGAAAGGAAGAGAGAGAGGAAAAGAA
>NC_051418.1:22666308-22666500 GCF_015228065.2 Penaeus monodon
AGCCCAACCAAACAAAGAGTGTGTGTGGGGGGGTGGGGGGGGGACCCCAAGCAATCGGTTCCGAAACAGCCGAGTAATTCCTTCAGTATTTTGACCTCCGAAAGTAGTACCTCTTCTTCCTGCCTTTGTACTGTGAACTTCTTTTCGCATTTTGGAACAAAAATTATTCAGATTATTATGTCGAAGGGACTG
>NC_051418.1:22666614-22666735 GCF_015228065.2 Penaeus monodon
TAATTAGGGGAAAAATGTGCATTTGTTCTGTTTGTGATGTTAATTTTGTTGTATTTAAGAAATCAAAATATTTCTCTTTCTTATTAAGTTATGATATTTAACACAATTTTTTTCTTGCATA
>NC_051418.1:22667196-22667321 GCF_015228065.2 Penaeus monodon
CTTGCTTTAAAATGAAATTGAATTCATTAAAGTCAGGCTAAGATAAAGAATGGAAACGATAATTCTTCATGAATAAGAGAAAATAGAAGCTCCATAACTGAAGGTCAAAGCCTGACCCTCGCACG
>NC_051418.1:22668130-22668617 GCF_015228065.2 Penaeus monodon
AGGTAGGTGTAAGTACTTGCGAGCGCTCATTCACACGTACAGGGGTTCTTGTACGAGGACACGCACATGCACAGCGCATATTTATAAGTATACTTTTACTCGCACGTACACACGTACATATGCTTGTACCACTATCCACAAAACCCTCGAGCAAAGCAGAAAAGTGTCCACACGCAAAAAATACGACGTGGACGCAGGCAAAAGAAACAAATACACATTGGTATGCTTCCACAAGTGTAAAGAAACACACAGTGACAAGCAAACAAACCTCCAATCGAAAGAGCCACACAATAGCAGTCTCAAACAAACACAAACATATCAACGCCCCCCCCCCCAAAAAAAAAAAAAATCTCAATATCACTCTCAAACACACAAACAAAACATTAACCCCTAAAACTAACTAAAACAAACACATACATATTCTCAGTGCCGGAAAAAAAAAGAAAGAAAAACACTATGCTTCTGTCACTCACAAGGAAAGAGAGAA
>NC_051418.1:22668683-22669025 GCF_015228065.2 Penaeus monodon
GCGTACAAAGACATACACTGAATCACCTTCATTTCTCTCCTAAAGATACCTACTTATTCTTCCTTCCTCTACCTTCATCAGCTTCGTGTGCTCTCAAAATTTACTCATCTGCCACTCATCTACTTTGAATCTTATTTTAATATCCTGAAACATCTTTTTTACCATTTTTTTAGCTTCGTCTATTCCAGACTCTACAATTATCATGCCATTTTCGACCTTGATTTTCTTTATAGCGTCTCCCGCTACCACCCCTGGCCACCTTTCATAAGCACACCCTACCTTAACATTTACAGCACGATCCCGCTACCTAACATTTCACACAACGCTAGCAACGCTCCCGTA
>NC_051418.1:22669078-22669317 GCF_015228065.2 Penaeus monodon
CACCCCCCCCCCCCCTCCGTTCGACAGGAGTAAAAACAGTCACATGAAAGTCGAGAAACCTTTCCCCGTCAAAGGTCTCGGAGGCGGCCAGGCACGTCCCTGCTCTCGATACTGCATAATTACCGATCGAGTAGCGTCGAAGACAAATCTGCTACGTGCCTCGCCGCTTCGCCCGGGACGCTCGGGGGGTCCGTGCGGCTGCGACTTGGGCTGGGAGGAATGGCATGTGTGTGTCCATC
>NC_051418.1:22671001-22671148 GCF_015228065.2 Penaeus monodon
CTTTCCCCTACCCCCCCCCCCGCTCCGTCCCTCCTTTGGCCCTTCGGCAACAAAAGACCTTTAAAACCAACTAGTTATGCTGACCTAGAAATCGTTGAATCATGAGAATGGAGAGAAAAAAAGACTAAGGGGGGGAAAAAGATACGT
>NC_051418.1:22671212-22671421 GCF_015228065.2 Penaeus monodon
TCTGTGAGTTGGCAACATTCACCGGACAGCTTGTCTTAAGTGATTACTGTTGAAAATTCCGGTTCCTCAGCTAGGGGAGAAGATGCAAGAAAGAAAGAGACGAGATTGACAGAAAATGAAAGAAAAGGCCAAGGCAGATTATGTATATCTATGTAAGCGAATATTAAACGATAGATAGATATACAGGGTGATCAAGTTATATATAGATA
>NC_051418.1:22671487-22671558 GCF_015228065.2 Penaeus monodon
ATTTGGTGACATATGCTAGAACAGATAAAGATGATAACAACCCTAAGGGTTGTTATCATCTTTATCCTAAG
>NC_051418.1:22673077-22673248 GCF_015228065.2 Penaeus monodon
CACGCACACAAAAATGTTAAATGGTAAATAAAAATGATAAGGCGAACATTTGCTTTGTGAAATCATAGGCTCACAATCATACGCACTGGAATGCAGATGACTCACTTTGTAAAGAAGGTCATGTGCATACGAATAATCGTGTGATTATATGCAAGATGTATAAAATATCAC
>NC_051418.1:22673652-22673745 GCF_015228065.2 Penaeus monodon
CGAGTATTTGCTGCTTCCTTTGCTGAACTTTCCAGAAAATAATTCCAACCTCAATATACTTTCCGTTGCACTTGCCACTATCAGCACGAGATC
>NC_051418.1:22673931-22674103 GCF_015228065.2 Penaeus monodon
ATAATCCTTAACATAATATCACTTTGTTATCATAATTCTTCGCACATGTTCTTCCTTCATGATTGTAGTGTCATCTCATTTTCTTTATTATTATCGTTCGTTCCTTATTCTACGTTTTCTCTCGCGCGTGGTTTTCTCTTGTGATAGATGGGTTATGAGGAACGCTTTAACA
>NC_051418.1:22674522-22674789 GCF_015228065.2 Penaeus monodon
CAACCCAACCAAACACCCAAACAAACACATAACCGCACCAAAAACAACAGCAAAATAACGACCAAAACAAAACACGGAAACCCGAGTGCGAGGCGACGCAGAGAGGCCGAGAGGAGGCGAGAATGACAGAGCCATCTAGCGACTGAATTCGCAATAATTGGCACAGCGGACTCGTATCTGCCTGCCTCAATTAGACATGCATCTGATCCAGTTAATATGACTAAGCGAGAGGTGACTCATCCTCTATGTAGGTGACAAAGGCTAGAA
>NC_051418.1:22674923-22675189 GCF_015228065.2 Penaeus monodon
CATATTTGGGCATGTGTATCTTTATTCTTTCTACTTTTGCAAATGTACATTTCTAAAGCTTCCCTTTGTTTAAATTATATCACTGTTTTTTTTCAGTTGTCAGCATTAATGTAATTATCCCAAAATGCTTTTATTATCATTCTTCATATCGTTAGGATCCATCCGGAATATAATTCCTAGCATTATCATAGATGATAATGCGATTTTTATTCATGTTCTCAGCAAGCGTAGTTCCTCTGGGTTAAAAGTCTTCGTCTTGAAATGCT
>NC_051418.1:22675800-22676212 GCF_015228065.2 Penaeus monodon
TAAATCAAGCATTCACATCCACACAGCCTTCTCCTCCTCCTCGCCCCCCCCCCCTTTCTCTACCTCGATCACGTGCAGTGTGTCACCTCTAAAGCGACGAAGCCAAGACCACAGCATAAGTGCAGCATTTTCACAGCCACAGCTCAGTACTAGAAGCTGTCCCTGGGGCTGTTTTGTGATTATGAGATAAATTTAGAACTGCACTGTGAAAATCACATTACTGCTCTTGTTTGATTTGTCTGTTTTACCTTTTCCAATTCTAATTATGTATATTGTTATTTGTTGTCTTTAAGTGGTTACGAGTGTATATGCATACATATGCTTACATAAAAGCACGCGCATATGTTTAAGTATATTAACACATATTACATGCATGTATACAGATTTCACGAGATTTTTAATGATATGCAGA
>NC_051418.1:22676274-22676411 GCF_015228065.2 Penaeus monodon
GCGGACGAAAAAAATATGCTAATGAGAGCAGAAAACTTGTACGTAAAAACACAGACAGGCCACCTAACTTCCGTGGTTCTAGCAACATGTAGTTTCAAGCTTAATGCTAATTTACTAAGTTGTTACGTCGGAAGAAC
>NC_051418.1:22676642-22676816 GCF_015228065.2 Penaeus monodon
ATTGATGGGGGTAAGGGGGGTCAGGGAGATTGCAGTGTGATTCATGGATATTTATGCAAAGTTTCTCCAGATTCGCTGTTTAGCCTTGGAAATTACGCTTTAAAAAAGATCATTGCTTATGCAAGTTTCGAGGAAGAGGAGGGTTGGGAGGGGGTGGGGGGTAGGTATCATTAT
>NC_051418.1:22677139-22677276 GCF_015228065.2 Penaeus monodon
TTACCATTACACACAAGACGTTAAATGAGTAACAGTGGTGAAAGTTGTGAAGTTTTGAATAGTAATTGTGTCTCTTACCTTGGACATCACTCAATACTCTCGGCCTGTGTGCTGAGTGATAAATGAGTGTGTGACGA
>NC_051418.1:22677580-22677656 GCF_015228065.2 Penaeus monodon
GACCTACAGGCACTACTTCCCGTTTCTGGAAAATTCGCCATTCTGTTCTTGTAAAGCTCATGTAATCGTGTCAGCC
>NC_051418.1:22677684-22677818 GCF_015228065.2 Penaeus monodon
GGTAACAGCAAAAACCACCTTGTCATAACGGCTTGCAATTTCCCTCTCCTTTCAACAGCGATTTGCAGCCAGAAATAAATTATCCGACCACTTGAGAATACAGTAATGTAGGATCGTGCTTGGTCTGAACACAA
>NC_051418.1:22678916-22679056 GCF_015228065.2 Penaeus monodon
ATTATTTTTTTAAATTGATACAAAAGTACAATTAAAAAGATCAGAGAACACAGAAATGAAAAATGAGACATTACAAAAGACAAAGTAACATTATCGGTACTCATATATTCAAGTGAACCGAAGAACAGAGTAGCAAAGGT
>NC_051418.1:22679257-22679325 GCF_015228065.2 Penaeus monodon
CATATCTGGAGATAGAATTAGGAAAGGGTGGATAGAATGATAAGATCGAGTTTGGTGACGATGGGAGT
>NC_051418.1:22679529-22679624 GCF_015228065.2 Penaeus monodon
AGTGTGAGACCGAATTAAGGAGAATTCTTGAATGACTCATCGAACAGGTGTTGCTAGACTGGTTCAAGATCAAGGGGTAATAACAAGGTAAAGAA
>NC_051418.1:22679892-22680089 GCF_015228065.2 Penaeus monodon
GGCATGAGGGCATGGAGGGTCCTCTGCCCACAACAGGTTACCTGGAGAAGACTTACTGACCTTCTTCTCGCCAATGAACTTTACTGTTGCCTAATCTTGTTTTTTTTTTCTGTTTTCAGGTGATCCTCTTTTTTCATACGGGGAGAGGAGGAATAGCTGTCTCTTTGTAATTTTTTGTTGCTGTTTATTTGAAGGTA
>NC_051418.1:22680676-22680911 GCF_015228065.2 Penaeus monodon
CCTCATTCATTCTTCCATACCACGTATACCTACCTCACTTCACTACCCCAACACTATTATAATCAAAATTATATAACACGCAAAGCATAACTCCATTTTTGTGGGGTTTAACGAAAAGGGGGAAAAAGGGGAAAAAGAAAATATATAGAATCACCGTGTTTACGTCATGATAGTCAAATACCTAGCTTTAAGCACCAGATCCCTCCTTTACTCCCTTCTCTTCCTTTCTCCTTTC
>NC_051418.1:22681401-22681654 GCF_015228065.2 Penaeus monodon
CCCCAAACCCCCCCTCCCCCCTCCTTCCTCTCCAAAATTCCCTTTTCCCTTTTCCCTATTTTATTCCCCCCCCCCCCCCTTTTTTCCCTTTTTAAAAATTTCCGCTGTTTGGGAGGAGTTCCCAGGGGTAGCCCTTTTTCCCCCCCTTTTTTAAAAACGCAAATGTTTCCGGAAATTGGAAATTCCCCCCCCCCTTTTTTATAAACTTTTTAATTTGCTGTTCCGCCCCGGTTTTACGATGTCCATTTTGGGT
>NC_051418.1:22681982-22682145 GCF_015228065.2 Penaeus monodon
CCTCGTCTCTTGCAAGCTTGTCAAGTAACAAATTACAAGCTGTGGTATAATTAAAATCCTCGGTACGCTTAAGCTTTTGGAATGTTTTTGTGATAATATCGGCCATTTACTGTTGGAAAGTAAACCATAATTATCTTTTTTTGTGTGTGTGTACGTTGTGTCA
>NC_051418.1:22682577-22682696 GCF_015228065.2 Penaeus monodon
AAAGACTCTTGTCTCCTTTGTCTCTGAATGTGTTTATGCTAATGATTATTCGTGTGTACTTGCGTCACACACACACTTTCTAATTACAGACTTGAATTAATGAGTTTATTACTCAGATA
>NC_051418.1:22682737-22682805 GCF_015228065.2 Penaeus monodon
CAAATTAGACTTCCCAAGGTGACTCAGCTTCTTTACATGCACGGTGAATAATTTTGTTTTGTTTTTTG
>NC_051418.1:22683014-22683598 GCF_015228065.2 Penaeus monodon
GTGTCTGTTATCTGATTATCTCTTTATCTCTTGTTTGTTTTTCACTCTCTCTTCTCAAAGATTCCTCTCTTTTAAGATAACTGATTATTATGCTCTCTCTTCGTTGTCGTGTTTTTTTTCCTCTCCTCTTCTCCATTCCTATTGATCCTTTCTTTTGTTTCAAACATCAAAAGGGTTTTAGAGAAACTGGATTATGATTCCGTTGCTTTCGTTTCCGCGTTTTATTTTCTTCCCTCTTCTCCATTCCTATTTTCTTTGCTACGTTAAATCAAAAAGTCTTTGCAAGCGTAAATGGAACAATTTTCTCCTTGTTCTCTCTCTCCTTTTTTTTTCTTCCCCCTCCTATCCTCCCTATCTCCCTTGTACCTGCTACTTTCAATTTCCTCCTTTCCCTCCTTCCCTCCTCTTTATCCCTTCTCCTCCTTCCCCCTCCCCCTCCTATCTCCCTTCCTCCCTCTTTCCCCTTCCTCTCCTCCATCCCTTCTCTTCCTCTTCCCCTCCTCTCTCCCTCCCTTCCCTCTTCTCCCCCTATTCCTTCCTCCCTTCCCTCCTCTTCCCTCCTCCCTCCTTCCCTCCTTTCCCCT
>NC_051418.1:22683658-22683891 GCF_015228065.2 Penaeus monodon
GTTCCGCGGCCCAGAGAGAACCAGCGCGCGGTTCGCATGCGGTGTAAATTTGTCACTCGGGCGACCGCAGCGCGCCGCCTCGGTGTCTCCGGAGAAGAAATTATTGGCCATTTTAGTCGGATAATTTTGATATAATACACGTCAGGGGTGAAAGGCAGATGGCAGAGAGCTTCATTGCTGCGCTAATTCGCTCAGGAAGGTTTGTGGAATTTTCCGCAGAGGTGAATTTTCAC
>NC_051418.1:22683922-22684230 GCF_015228065.2 Penaeus monodon
CCCGAAGCTGTTTTTTTCATGCTAGAGGGAGGGGAGGGGCCCGAGGGGTGTGTTCGAAAGAGAGGGGAAGGGGAGTTGTATTTCTACCGGGGGGGGGAGGGGGGGAGGTGCCCAAGAGATGTATTTTCTGGGAGGAGGTTGTGTTGTAGCAGTGGAACTTTCCTGGGGTAGGTGTCCAAGAGGGGAAAGAGGTGTTCTAGAGCAATCTTCACCGGGGGAGGAGGGGGGGGGGGGTGAATAAGAGGAGGAGGTGCCCTATAGCGGGGTACGAGTGGGGTAGGGAAGGGGGGTCCCTAGGTGTGTGTCTT
>NC_051418.1:22684356-22684511 GCF_015228065.2 Penaeus monodon
ATATTCATTGTTTGCCGGGACACTTGTATGTTAATCGTCTTGTTCCCGAATTCTTGTGTAACTGTTTCCTCCCGATGGCGGTTGCGTGCGCCGCCCCGGGATGGAGCGCGGAGGTTTCTTGAAGTTTATGCATAAAATGGGTGTAAGTGTATGTT
>NC_051418.1:22684671-22684790 GCF_015228065.2 Penaeus monodon
TACTGTATGTTTGTGATTTAGTGACATATGCTAGATGATGATGATAACAACCCTAAGTTTTCACAGTCGTGTGAAAACTCAATTCTAATTATATCGTAAATTCACCTTACTATGTCGAG
>NC_051418.1:22684830-22685041 GCF_015228065.2 Penaeus monodon
GTCTCCCTTGAAGGTTTACAAACAGAAGTGCCAGGAGAAAAAAACGGCCTAAAAAGATATGAATTAAGTTTTAAATGTTTTGAAGAATTAAAAATGGATTATCCTTCGTATATGCATTAATATGTTATTTTCTCTATGTTGCATTTACGAAGACGTTGGTAATTAAGGGAGCATTTGGATCCTATTTCCTAATAAACTGATGATGGTGCAC
>NC_051418.1:22685475-22685569 GCF_015228065.2 Penaeus monodon
AACGGCTGTAATCATTCTGCATAAATCACACGCAGCGGTATTACATAATCACGCACGTAGTCAAATCCAGCTCCGTCTTTTGCATTTTTTCGGA
>NC_051418.1:22686646-22686752 GCF_015228065.2 Penaeus monodon
GAGTCGTTCCTTTTCCGCCAACCCTTTCTCTTTCTTTCCGGTCCTCCCAAAAATTCCTTCTTCATTTTACTCCTTTCTAATCCCAACCCTACGGGAAGTCCCCCCT
>NC_051418.1:22687198-22687544 GCF_015228065.2 Penaeus monodon
GTTGTGAAGTTGGGTGGTGGTTTTTTTTGTTTTTTTGTTTGTTGTTCCCCTTTTTTTTTTTTTGTTGTTTTAGTTTATTTTTTTTTTCTTTTTTTTGTGTTTTTTTTTTTTTTTTTTTTTTATTTTTTGTCTTGTTTCTTTTTTTGTTTTTACTTTTTCGTTCTTTCCCAAAATTTTTTGTCCTTTTTTTTTTGCAGCCTTTTAGTTGACTTTTCTATTTATTGTCCTCCCCCCCCTTTTTTCTTTTTTTCCCCCCCCCCTCCCCTTTTTTTTTCTTTTTTTCCCCCCTTTTTTTTCCCCCCCGTTTTTTTTTTCCCCCCCCCCCCTCCCTTTCACCCTTTTCCCC
>NC_051418.1:22687575-22687681 GCF_015228065.2 Penaeus monodon
CCCTTTTCCAAACCCCTTTCCCCTCTGTTTTTTTTTTACCCCTTTCCTTTATTCCCCTTTCCCTTCCCCCCTATTCCTTCCCCCTTCTTTTTTTATCTCACTCCAA
>NC_051418.1:22688634-22688853 GCF_015228065.2 Penaeus monodon
CCCGCACCTACCCTGGCACGGGCGGTGATGCGCTGATCCCCCGGTCCCCCGCGGGGGCCCAAGGTGGCACACTGCCATGACAAGTGCTCCGTGATATTTGGGGCACGTCAGTCAACTCTAACAAAAGGCTACAAAGCGAACCCCCTCGGTTTAAAATTTTTTTAATTTTGAAAAAATAGGTTCCCTATCTAACGTGGCTCATTGCCTTTTTTATCAGTC
>NC_051418.1:22690604-22690869 GCF_015228065.2 Penaeus monodon
CACCGCAGAGCGACTCAATCCATCACAGGCGACTGGGGAAAGCGGGTCTGAGAGGCAGGTTCTTTTTGCATGCGATTAACTGGTACATTTGCATATGAGTTTCCAGCAAGGTGGTTTCGTTCATGTGGTTTTTGGGGGTGGTTGGGGGATGGTTGGGTAATGGTAGGGAGATGGTTGGGGGATGGTTGGGGGATGGTTAGGGGATGGTGTTGTGGGGAAGTAAAGGAAACAAGTTGAATGAGAATAGGCTGTTAATTAGGACAAA
>NC_051418.1:22691050-22691199 GCF_015228065.2 Penaeus monodon
CAGAAGCAAATGTGCGTGAAACAAGAGATTTGTTATTCACGCCTTGGAGGTGGCGGACGCATCCTACGGGAAGCGCTGGCGTGGGAAGCGGGAGGAGAGACCCATTCCTCGCCTTTGGACGACGAGGCGCAAGGGGAGCGCTGTGAAGG
>NC_051418.1:22692465-22692906 GCF_015228065.2 Penaeus monodon
AGAAATTACCCAAGCCCAATATCCGAAGCAAAAAGAAAAAAAAATAATAATGAAAAATTAGCTAAGAAAAGGAAGGAAAGAGGAAGGGAGGGGGAGGGGTAGTGGAGAAGGAGAAGGTGGGGTATAAGGGAAGGGAGGGATGGGTATGCAGGAGGGAAATAGAAGAGAAGTAAGGGTAAGGATGAGGGAAAAAGAGAGAAAAGAGGGAAAGGGACAGAGAAAGGAAGGAATTCGGAAGACAGAGGTACAGGGGAGGACGGGAGGGACAAGAAACTGGGAGGAGCAAGAGAAAGAGAAAGGGAGGAATACGACAAGTAGTAAATAGGGGAAGAGAGGGGGGGAGGAGAGGGGGGTGACTGAGAGCCGTTCACACCTGGCCATTAGTGGGAAGACTCGTGCATATCGTGTGTGGCCAAGACGCGGTAGGGCCAGCCGACGGCC
>NC_051418.1:22693295-22693395 GCF_015228065.2 Penaeus monodon
TGTGTGTCTGTGTGTCTGTCGGAGGGGGGGGGGGGAATGTGACAGTGAAGAAAAAAAAAAAACATGACATATCGAGACAATTACAAGAATA
Source organism: Penaeus monodon (assembly GCF_015228065.2). Taxonomy (NCBI): domain Eukaryota; kingdom Metazoa; phylum Arthropoda; class Malacostraca; order Decapoda; family Penaeidae; genus Penaeus; species Penaeus monodon. The sequence continues at coordinate 22,693,387 of NC_051418.1, forward strand.
AAACACCGA
>NC_051418.1:22693445-22693562 GCF_015228065.2 Penaeus monodon
GGGAAGAGGGATTTGCATGGACCAGTTCCCGGGCGGAGGTGAGAGATGAGTCTGCTTCGCCAGCCTAACATTAGGTCATTTCTCACTGTCTCGTCGACGGCTCTTGCCCACTTTCGG
>NC_051418.1:22693594-22693687 GCF_015228065.2 Penaeus monodon
GCTACGTGACCGAGTTAATGCCATTTTTATCATTCGAGAAACAGGGAGGGGGACGCCGTAAAGACGGGTTTGGGGGAGGGCCCGGACGGAGCT
>NC_051418.1:22694915-22695157 GCF_015228065.2 Penaeus monodon
GAGCGCCGCGCCGTCTACGGAGGCCGCGCGGCGCTGCTGCAACACGTGAGATAAAAAGCCCCAAAGTCATTAAGCCACAAAGGTCTGCAAGGCGCTGCAACATCTTTAGCGCCCGACCTGACAATATAGTCGTGGAATTTATCGCCATAAAATCTAAAATGAACCACTCGGGGCCTCGAAAATAATCAACATCTCAAACTGTAAACAATACGAGCGCGCATCGGCCATCAGCGGAACCGCAA
>NC_051418.1:22696040-22696570 GCF_015228065.2 Penaeus monodon
CGTCACCAATATTCGTTTTCTTCCTCCCATTCTTCTTCCATTTTCTCGTTCTTTCATCATTTTTGTTCTTCTTTCTATCGATGTTTCTTCTGCTCTCTTCATCTCCTTCCTTCTTTCTTCCTTATTCCCCTTTATCCCCCCTACCCATAACACTATATTTTCTTTCCTTATTTGTCTCTCATTGTTTTCTATTTTTTCATTTCTAATTCTCTTTTTTCACTATTCTTTCTCTTTCTCTCACATTTTTTTTTCTTTTCGTTCATTGATTTTCATTCTCTTTTTCTCGTATCTTCTTTCTCCTTTTAAATTTTACTCTTTCTTGCGATTTATTTATTATTCTCTCGCACTTCTGTCTCATTTACTCATTAATTTCCTTTATCCTTTTTTTTCCAATTTTCTCTCATTTTCTCTCTCCTTCTTCCAATTTCCTTATTTTTTTTCTCTTATTTTCTTTCTTTCTTTGATTTTTCTTTTATTTTCTTTCTCCTTCTTTGATTTTTCCCTCATTTTCTCTTCTTTCATTTCTTTAA
>NC_051418.1:22697139-22697382 GCF_015228065.2 Penaeus monodon
GAGTATTCGAGCAGAACCAGATTCTCGCTACGGGCTACTTCCCTGTGTAAGCGAAGGCCAATGAGGCGTGAACCAGAAACTACTACAGGCGGAGAACCGGAGGAGATGGAGTGAAGCCGTCGATACATAAGGCATAGGGAAAACAAGAGAGGGAAAGCGAAAAGAAATTGAGAAAGACGGGGGGAAAATATGAAAGGAGAAAGAAATTGGGGGGGGGGGAGGATGAAACAAGAAGAAAGGAAA
>NC_051418.1:22697564-22697759 GCF_015228065.2 Penaeus monodon
TATCCAGCTGCGTATCTCCTTCGCTGATGTAGAGGGGGAAATGCGCGTAAAATCCCCTGACGAAAGCGCATCCGAGGCAAAATACGGAGATAATGAGAGGCTGTGCGATCGACTGTTCTTTCCTTCTTCCACTTCGAAGAAAGTGATTCGTTCTTGTGGCAGCCGCTTATTACGTGTTCATCATTCTCTCAACAC
>NC_051418.1:22699399-22699663 GCF_015228065.2 Penaeus monodon
ACTAAATAATCAGGTAGACGAGTAATCCAATGGACAATTCACGGGAATCAAAAATGTACAAAACCCCACTTCAAAATATCTTCCCGCCAAAACTTAACAGGAGATCGTTCGTTTTACTCGTGTAACCGACCAATCAAGATGGCTGCGGAGCGTCCTCTTTCTCCAGGCCGGAATGCACGTCTTTTCTCATCAAGAGCTATCACACCTTTGTGCCGGGAAAGTAATTAAAAAGATGCTGGGAATACCTGTCTTGTCAGCTCAACC
>NC_051418.1:22699912-22700041 GCF_015228065.2 Penaeus monodon
ACCAGAAAACATATCAGACGTAAGCCTTTCTATTTGAGAAAGGGAACCAGAGAATGGAAATATAACGAGATAGCTGAAAATATGGATAAACGAAAAGAAAGAGATATAATATATGGATTGGAAATTTTG
>NC_051418.1:22700311-22700413 GCF_015228065.2 Penaeus monodon
GCAAACGGAAAAGTAGAGTGCACAGTAACTGACCAACCGATAATGAAGGAAGAAACAAGAACAAATACACACGCAAAAAAAGGAGAGAAAACTGGGAATAAG
>NC_051418.1:22700767-22700854 GCF_015228065.2 Penaeus monodon
AGACATTATGAATTTCCTTTCTTTGTTTTGCGACTCACTGATGAATGTTTATTAGACAATGCTTCCTCCTTTGAGCGCTGTTGAGGG
>NC_051418.1:22701522-22701631 GCF_015228065.2 Penaeus monodon
CCAAGATGATGATATGGATTAGGCGCTGAGTGACGATGACACTAATGTTCTGACGTGACTTGATGGTGACTTCAAGTTGAGAATTGAAAGTGATGATGGGAATAGTGCA
>NC_051418.1:22701668-22702041 GCF_015228065.2 Penaeus monodon
CACCGAAAAAGAACATAGAGGTGGATGGTGAAACGCGTTATCCTAAGTTTGATAATGATGAGTATTGCGATGATATAATACTTCGAACCAAATCGAGTTATAATCAGGTTAACACACAGAGGTAAGAATAAAAGTATTTTTCGTGGGATAATGATGATTTTGACTGATAAAGATTAAGATATGAAAGGCAAGGTTAATGGTATGAACAATAAAAATAGCGCTGGAAAAGAAATAGGTATGACAGTCATAAACGTGACAATAACAGTTATAAATGGCAATATTTGTGATAATCAGGCAATGAAATGCTAACGATTCTGCTCCTGTTACTACGACTGTTGCTAGAAATAAATAGCACTACTACTGCTTTTTCTGC
>NC_051418.1:22703167-22703412 GCF_015228065.2 Penaeus monodon
TACTATTAGTAACTTTTATAAACTACCACCAATACAAAAACAAGATCACGATGACTACCATAATCATTTAGGCGAAGATAATGATGCCGGTAAAGATAATAGCGATAATGACATGAGTGTATACGAGAATAAAAGAATGACTTGTACGTGACATGATGCACAAACGACAGGCGTCAACAGGTGTACGTAAATTTCAGGTGTTCGTGAGCTTGATACAATGCCTTAAAAAGGGGTTACCAGTCTCC
>NC_051418.1:22704253-22704355 GCF_015228065.2 Penaeus monodon
GAGGCACAAATCTGATTTTGATATTGGACCGAATCCAGGAGACCGGACGTGAGGCTATTGTACTCTTGAGACCACAAAACCGAAGTCCATACTTTATCAGAG
>NC_051418.1:22704745-22705049 GCF_015228065.2 Penaeus monodon
CAACTGGACAAATTCTTCCGGTGTCCATGACGCTATGGGAACGATCGCTTTTCGTCGCTTCGCCGCCGACGCTCCGGCCTTAGACTATTGACACCCGCGTGTGGATATGTACACCTGAATTTCCCACACTCTATCACCCGCCCACACGCCCACGCGCACGCACGTACGCACACGCCTTCCGTCTCTTACCTTTGCGCAGTCGAGAAACAGCGACGTTTGTCAAAGTAATCGAGTCACACTAATTTTATGTGAAAGAACAGCGGGGCTTTCAGTGTATGTGTGTGGGGAGGGAGGAGAGAGGTCG
>NC_051418.1:22705136-22705249 GCF_015228065.2 Penaeus monodon
GAATCTTTATTTACTTCTGTATTCATGTTCATGCCATTTATCTATTTTTATTGTTATTCCCTGCTGTCACTATCGTTATACATAGTAGAAGAAATATGTTTACAGTATTTCCA
>NC_051418.1:22705435-22705529 GCF_015228065.2 Penaeus monodon
CTGTAACTGAAGACGTTAATATTGTCGCTTTTTGCGTTTGTTGTTTGTTATATGATTATCCTAAGCATGATAAGTGTTATGGCTATTAATATAT
>NC_051418.1:22705710-22705999 GCF_015228065.2 Penaeus monodon
GTACGCTCGTGATCCCTTCAAAAATCAAGTCAGTTTCAGTCACGTGTTTATCCCCAGTGAAGAAGGAATCTTGCCTTTTTTATTGCGAATTTTGCGGAAATTTTGTGTGTTTTTGTGCCCTTGACATGTAAAATTGGCCTTTATTATAGGCGTGTTGTATTTAGTCAAATAACACATTCCTTTCAATCGTACCGGATAAGTGATATTGTGAAAAAAGTGGATTTCATGCCTTGATTCGGAAATTTGGAAACTCAGCCAGAGCTTTCAGGTACGTGATTAAGGCCGTTGG
>NC_051418.1:22706028-22706147 GCF_015228065.2 Penaeus monodon
GATGATAATCTATTTCGAGTTGAGTTGTCTTTTTCACCGCAAATAGCAAATAAGATATTTATTATATATTCATGCATACTATTAATAATGGCGGTGTCAGGCGACTATTAACTATCTGC
>NC_051418.1:22706177-22707866 GCF_015228065.2 Penaeus monodon
GCAAATGAACATCCGCTAATCTAAATCTAATCTACCAAGACAGAAGTTATTTGATGATAAATCACCCATTAGGACAGGAATTCATAAAGATAAAATTTCACCAGCGGCATTTGGCATCAGGCCATTTGGGCGCGAAAAGCTCAACGGCGGGAAGTTTGAGCGAGATGGAGCGAGCGATCTGATTGGCCGAGGGAAATGCAACGCGCCATATGATTGGCTGAGGGAAATGCAACGCGCCATATGATTGGCTGAGGGAAATGCAACGCGCCATATGATTGGCTGAGGGAAATGCAACGCGCCATATGATTGGCTGAGGGAAATGCAACGCGCCATATGATTGGCTGAGGGAAATGCAACGCGCCATATGATTGGCTGAGGGAAATGCAACGCGCCATATGATTGGCTGAGCGAAATGCAACGCGCCATATGATTGGCTGAGGGAAATGCAACGCGCCTATGATTGCTGCAGGGAAATGCAACGGCCATATATTGGCTGAGGGAAATGCAAACCTCCTTTCATTCTGTAGCCGAATGAACGCGCCATATTGGTAGAAATGAGCGCATTGATTGCTGATCGGAAATTTTGAAAACGCGCCAGTAGATTGGTAGGAATGTAAGCGCCGTTGATTGGTGTGGAATGCATTTATTGATTGCTGAGAAATCATTCGATATGATTGCTGGTGATCACGCGCCAAATCGAAATAACGGCATATGATTGCTAGAAATGCATCGCCTATTAATATGGCGGTGTAATGGCACCGATACTATTGCAGGAAAATGAACCCAATAATAAAGCAAATGAACGCCCTATGATCTAGGAATCTAAGCCCAAGACAGGAAGTTATTGCTGAGCAAATCACCGCGCCATGAATTCTAAAGGAAATGCAACGGCTATGATTGGCAATCAGGCCATTTGGGGCGAAAAGTCAACGGCCAATGATTGGCTGAGGGAAAGGCAACGCGCCATATGATTGGCTGAGGGAAATGCAACGCGCCATATGATTGGCTGAGCGAAATGCAACGCGCCATATGATTGGCTGAGCGAAATGCAACATGCCATATGATTGGCTGAGCGAAATGCAACGCGCCATATGATTGGCTGAGGGAAATGCAACGCGCCATATGATTGGCTGAGTGAAATGCAATATGCCATATGATTGGCTGAGTGAAATGAACACATCTTATGACTGGCTGAGCGAAATGCAACACGCCAAATTTATAGTATTGGATATCTTCAATGGCAAGTTGCGAGGGACAGTTATTTTGAGGAATTGGTTAAGAAATAGAGGCTATAACCATAATCATTTGGGTTTATGGATAAGCCTATAATTTTGTTAAGCTATACATCCAAAATAGTAAAGAAAAACACTCGTTTTAGTGAAAATAAGTATCAGACAATACGAAATTTACGCTAATAAGATAAACTATGAGGATAGTTCTATGTAAAAATAATTAATATTTAAATGGGTTTTATGCATGAATCATTCTCATGTCAAGTAATAGTTGTTTAGAATATCATATGGACACGTTAATTGTACATATCTGCTTGGAGATTATTGTGAGCCAGCAGTGTTACTTTTTTATTCATGAAGCATTAAGAGACTATATAATTATTAGGTTATTAGTGCATGTAATCGCATTCAAATTCGTTTAGCAGCATGAACACGGGTGCTTTTTTATTCACATAGG
>NC_051418.1:22708876-22709473 GCF_015228065.2 Penaeus monodon
TTCAAAGTTCAACCAGGAAATGTTAACAAAGTTTGCGCCACTTTTGGATAATCAGCTGGTATTAGTATTCCCCGCGCATGTTTTCGTGTTGTTCGAAATTGCGGCCAAATTTCGCAGTTATTTGTTTTAATGATCGCCGAGCATTACATTTCGCGTCCCTCGTGTTTTGGGCTGAGCGGTAAGAGCGATTAATGGTATTTTTATGTTATCAGAGAAGATGACTTTACACACACGCTGCCTTAGATAACCCCCGTGTGATCAAAGCTTGTTTTCATATCCGCTACATATTGCTAAGATCCGTGCAACTTCCGCCACACTTCCAAATGGGAAAAAGAAGGGGAAAAAAGAGAGAGAAAAAAGAAAAGGAAATTGGGACTCGAGGAGATAAGTACAAAGAAATTGTAATTTTGTTCTATTTTCCTCTTTTCAAATGTGTCATCTACAGTAAGTCCAAATCCAGAAAATACATTTTTTTTTTGAATCTCTCTTTACATTTCGAAGTGATTGCGAAGACCTTTGAATGACTTCCTGTTTTAGAAGCTTTGCAACCAGGACGGTGGTGGCGGAAACTGACGGGAGCGGCACGTATCACCTGAA
>NC_051418.1:22710081-22710187 GCF_015228065.2 Penaeus monodon
AATGCCTGGTAAAATCTGTCACGTATGAAGTGCCCTCAACTATCTTCTCTCATTCGTTGTCCTTTTCATATTGCGATTATTATTTTATTTACTATTTTTTTGTTTC
>NC_051418.1:22710532-22711119 GCF_015228065.2 Penaeus monodon
GCACGCACGCGCACTCTCGATCACTCAGACAACCTAGCACGCACGCTTACATTCGCACACAGTCCCCTTGAATACCTTTGATTGTCCCGTTTCACTGAAGTTATGACAGCGGCAACAAACCTCAAGCAATGTGGATATTGAGCTATCAACTCGCGACTAACATGGGCCAAGTCATATCGAGTGTGTGTGTGGGGGAGGGGGGGGGATAGGTGAAGGGTGAGTGGGGTGAGGTTTAATAGTGAATGAGGGTGGAGGTTGATAGGGGTGTGATAATAAATGAGGGTGGGAGTGGGTGGGTGGAGGGGGTTAATGGATTATGAGGGGGTACTGAGTTGGGGGAATGGGGGTGATGGGGTGTAGAGTAGGAGTGATGGGGTTTGATGGTGAATGGTGGGGGTGGTAGGAGGTAGGTGGGATTTAATAGTGAACAGAAAGGGGATTTTTGTTTGGGTGAATGCAGGTAAAGGTTAATGGGATTGGTTTGTTAATAAAATGAGGTGCCGGGGGAATGCGTGGGTGGGGGTGAGGTAAATATGATAAAGGAGTGGGTAAACTTCAGTGGATATGTATTATTGTTATCATATGTT
>NC_051418.1:22711256-22711345 GCF_015228065.2 Penaeus monodon
GTAGTAGCATTACTATTTCACCGGTTTTATTTATTTGTTGTTGTGGAAGAGAAGGGGTAGGGCTCTTTTAGGGAATGGATTCAAATTAA
>NC_051418.1:22711594-22711764 GCF_015228065.2 Penaeus monodon
AGTTGCCTGCAAGGGGAAAGGAGGGAGGGGAGAGGGGGATAGGAAGTGACACGAGCAGGTCGGGCAGGTCAAGCAGGTCACGGTTTCAAGCCCAGCCTGCCCTCTCATGTTTGCTGTTGCCCTCATAAACACGCGGCTGAATGCAGGGTGCTGCCAAGGACCTCGGAAAT
>NC_051418.1:22711937-22712087 GCF_015228065.2 Penaeus monodon
GACGAGGGTGGGAATGAGGTATAGAGAGTGAGAGAGAAAAAGAGAGAAAGGGGGTGAGAGGATATAGAGATATAGCTACCGACAGGCTAGAAGCATTTTCTGTATGTAGACCTATGTTTTCCTTTTCATTTTCATCAATTTTATCCTCAT
>NC_051418.1:22712473-22712636 GCF_015228065.2 Penaeus monodon
ATTATTACTCTCTGATATTATTGTTGTTAGTGAGTAGTTTCATAAATTTAAGTATATTTTTTATCAATATGTAATATTTCACTCGATATAATTTTCCATTATCATGTCTCTTCATAAATACCCTATTAATAATGTGACTTTGCGTGATCAGCTGCATATGGAA
>NC_051418.1:22713248-22713558 GCF_015228065.2 Penaeus monodon
TTTGGCAAAGAATATAGTAGCAGCGGTGAATTTTTAGGCCCCCGAACGGAACAAACGAGCTTATTCACAACAGGATCTATATATTGCGAAACCAAGCAGTGGGACCAATTATGTGTGGTTAGTCCTTGTAGGTGTTGTTGCCAGCGTAAGTGGACTGTGTGGTTGTGTGTGTTTTTATTGGCTAAGTGTGCGTGTAGGCTGTGACATTGTTTTGGATTTTTTTTTCTTTAAGGTGGAGACAAGTCGATAGACTCGATAGTATTAGTTGGTAATTATTTACTGTTGCGGAGCAGTAAGGATTGCAGATTGC
>NC_051418.1:22713736-22714154 GCF_015228065.2 Penaeus monodon
TCCGACATAAATCTCCCGGATGTAACAGATGCCCCCCCCCCCCTCGCCTCCATCAGAAAGGCACGATGACACGCTCCTCTCCCCCGCTCTTGTAAGCTGACACTGTCACAGCTGCCTTCACCGTTGCCCTAATCACAGTCATCTTTGTCTTCTCTTAATCACTTAGTTGAAATTGACATCCCCCCCCCCACCTATCTTCTCATCCCGTGACGTAATGCTCTGTAATGTTAGATATTCTTTTGGGAGATAATGTTTGGGTTCTGAAGTCGAGTGGTGGGGGTTGGGGAGGTGGGGGAGAAGGGGGTAGGGTTAGGGGCAGTAGATAGCAGTTCTCGAGAAGAATTTTTTTTTTTCGAGAGGAGTGGTTCTGAAGTTAATTTCGGTCGGTATTTTGATTGAGAGGTTAGTGTTGTCCTCT
>NC_051418.1:22714276-22714415 GCF_015228065.2 Penaeus monodon
GTAAACGCTACACGTTAGCTTTTGAAACTACGGCAAGTATTAAGAAAAGGGGAAAATGGATTTTGTCATGAGGTGCGGGAGATGGTGGAGTCACGGGGAGGGAGGATTGGGCCGGGGGCAGTGAAAGATGACAATTCCT
>NC_051418.1:22714444-22714567 GCF_015228065.2 Penaeus monodon
TTGGAAGGAGTAACTCGAAAGATGTTTTAGAGTAGTCTTATACAAATATAACTACTTTTATTGTGATTTTTTTTAACGGAAAGACCAGCATCTGAAGCTAACGTAATTATTCAAACGAATGAG
>NC_051418.1:22714593-22715065 GCF_015228065.2 Penaeus monodon
CACCTTGATTTTGTAGCCACCTTTCTGTTTCATTCAGGAAACCAGACGCGGACACACCTAGTTAAAGGCCATTCGTCACTGTAAAGTAAACGAGGCGATGGCGCAGTACTTACCTGTGGGTGTGGACTTCCCTCCTCTGTCCCTCCCCCTCCTTCTCTCTTTTACCTTCCCCTTCTCTCTTTTATCTTTCCCCCTCCTTCTTTCTTTTATCTTTCCTCCTGCTTCTTTCTTTTATCTTTCCCCCTCCGTCTCTTTTACCTTCTTCTCTCTCTCCCTTTTATCCTTCCTCCTCCTTCTCTCTTTTACCTTTCCACCTCCTTTTCCCCTTTACCTTCCTTCCTTCTCTTTTACCTTTCCCTCTCCTTCTCTCTTTTATCCTCCCCCCCCCTTCTCTCTTTTGCCTTTCCCTCTTTCCGGAAACACTGAAGGCGTAAAGTGCTAATTAGATTGGCACATCCCAGCCGACCGTTAC
>NC_051418.1:22715468-22715538 GCF_015228065.2 Penaeus monodon
CCGGCCACAAATTTGGAGATCGCCAGGTGGACTTTCGGTGTCGACTTTAGGGGAAACTTGGAAATTTCAT
>NC_051418.1:22715694-22715759 GCF_015228065.2 Penaeus monodon
GGAGGAGAAAGTCGAGAAATTACTTAACGATACTATAAGTGCTTGTGGGAACTCCCTCAATATGA
>NC_051418.1:22715799-22716066 GCF_015228065.2 Penaeus monodon
AGGTAAAGTACGAATTACTCGGCAGTTGATTAGACAGTGTTTGATATCCCTTGGATTGCTTCCAATCTCGTCTAGTTTTAATGACTATGCTTGCGAGGAGAAAGTACGATGATGTGAGTATGCTCTGACCACTCTATGCCATGAGGAGCTCCGCGGATGTTAATTATGAGGCTAAAATTCTACCATGGAAGTCTATGGGAATGTAGGGGTATGTAGGTATCTAAATGTGAACACATACTTAGATATCTGTAAATAGATGTGGGTTTG
>NC_051418.1:22716294-22716559 GCF_015228065.2 Penaeus monodon
GAAGTGAAAGCAGACATACATTTTCCTTTCCCATGTCTTGCTCTCTCACCTATTCGTTTTCGTCTTCCCGGTAGGTAGGCCTACTCTAACTTCACCCCCCTGGGATAGGCCTCATAAAGGGTTGGATTTGGATAATCAACCTCGAGGATTTATTGGGCCTTTCTGTAATGAGTTTTGTCGGCTTTTTTGAAAATGCGAAGAATGAGCGATGCCAAACAGACTTCGTAGACAGACCCTTTCTCTTGTACGTAGGATATTTCTGCTC
>NC_051418.1:22716776-22716947 GCF_015228065.2 Penaeus monodon
AAGAGTGGGTAAGTGATAGAGCTCGAGGATCACAGGGTAAGTGGCAAGGTATCGTTTTTTCTGGTTCTTTCTTTCATTTGCTGGTTCATTGCTTTGGGGTGATGCTATCTGTGAGAAGTCAATTATTTTTCGGTAATGGAAGTGGATTTTTAGGTTTTGTGTGTAAGGGTA
>NC_051418.1:22716997-22717603 GCF_015228065.2 Penaeus monodon
CGCGCGCGCGCGCCTGTGTAGCTGTATAGCCTGTGTGATTTTCTTTTTTTCCCTCACTGAACGCTTCAAAAACATTGCCAAAAAGATCCCCACCCCCTGACGGTGCAGATGAAAAATTCCTTCCATGACTCGCATCCAAGAAGCCTCAAGAACTTCATCTCGCCACCGGGAAACGAATTACTCCCGCCCGCTGGTATCGGTAAGTAATTACAGATACCTGGCCTATACCTGGTCTGGTTGGCACGATCGCCAGACCTACTAATTGATATGGTATTTCCTTCCCTTCTGCGAGTGTGAAGATGAAAATAAAACGTTAATGGACGGGAGACGTTTGCTGAAGAGAGAAAAAATGGGAAAAACGTTTAGTGCAGATCTCCCAGTAACACCTGTTGGGCGTGCCGTGGTGCTGGTCTTTCGAACACGTGGTGCTGGCGTTTCGTTAAGAAGACATCTGTTAGCATTCATCTTTTCCTTATTAGAGGAGAGGGAAAATATGGCTGGGAGAGGAGAGATATATCCCATTTCGTATTTTCGATAAAAAAAAAATCTGCCTGTTTTCCTTATTGATACAAAGGTGATTTATAACCATGTTTTTTTTTGGCGTTA
>NC_051418.1:22717843-22718154 GCF_015228065.2 Penaeus monodon
ACAATAGTCGAATTTATTATAAACGGATTAGCATCATTTTTGCGTTCAGCTGTATTTTTTACTACCTCCTAAAACAAAGAAAAAAAAAGAAAACTTCCATGTACCTCCCACCCCCAGGTATCCCATTTGCATATCACACAAGAAGAAGAATAAAAAGCATTCTCATAAGTACCGCCCTTAAGTGCTCTCGACCTCCTCGTCTGCAGGCCGGCCTCTCTCATTAACACCTGAGGAAAACCACTTTACTCGCACGGTAGAACCAGGTGTCTTGTGTGTGTGTGGGAGTGGGGGGGGATAGAAGGGAGGGGCAA
>NC_051418.1:22718184-22718274 GCF_015228065.2 Penaeus monodon
TTGGTAGACGGCTCGTTACTCGTAAATTAATCTTCTCACCGTATAGTTAATGCGTCTTGGAAACTCATTATCACACGTGTTTCCTTCGTT
>NC_051418.1:22722188-22722430 GCF_015228065.2 Penaeus monodon
CTGCCTTGTAGAAGGCGAGATACAGATCATAAATGTGCGGAGATATTTCTAATGAAGGAAAATGACATGATTGTGTCTCAGATTGAGGTGGAGGTAAAAATGAGATTGATAATCTAAATAATAATGGCGATAAAAGGAAGTGAAGAAAGTGTAATATAATGACACTGATAAAAAGGTAGAGAGAACACCAAAGTTAAGCCGACAATACCGGCATTATCTTAAGAAAACAAGCGACTTAAAAG
>NC_051418.1:22722872-22723071 GCF_015228065.2 Penaeus monodon
TAAAAAATAGAAAAGAGAAGGACTAGAGAAAAAATCGCCTGCCCTCCTCCCCCACCCCCCTCCACATGGCTCCCACCAAAATTTCCACGCCACCAGAAACTAATTTGATAATGACGAATGGCCTTGTTATCCTCTCCCACAGCCTGTTTCCCTCGTTAGTTACCATGGAAGCGGCGGTGAAGGGGGGTTGGTAGGTTGA
>NC_051418.1:22723164-22723672 GCF_015228065.2 Penaeus monodon
AAGGTGATTTTTGATTGGGTCGGGTTTTGAAAGGGGGGGGGGGTATGTACCTTTAGGTGGATTAGGGGGGGGAGAGAACAAAAATGGTAGGAAATTAGAAATAAAATTTTAATTCTGACGGATTTCTCTCTCTCTCTCTGGTATTGCTGGGGTTATTTCTATTGCATTTGTTATTAAAGCCTGAAGAAAATTTGTGAATTTTAGGATGAAATTTAAATTTTGAGATATCGTTAGAGGAATAGCGAAACGCACGGAAAAGTGACATGGATGAAAGTTTGAAAAATGTGTGTAAGAAATTTATATCGAAAGCACTACGAGAACGAAATCTGACTTTTTTTTCTCTTTATTACGGGTTACTTTATACCAATTATTTCTTCTATCAAACGTTCTTCTAACAATTTGCCTTTAATTGGAATCACATTTCAAAAGGGAAACCCAATTATTGATAGATTTCAGCATTAATAACTCTAACAGTAACTTTTTTTTGATACAAGTTACGAGTTCATAT
>NC_051418.1:22724026-22724277 GCF_015228065.2 Penaeus monodon
AGGAAACCACAGCGGAAACAATAAATATTAGTTGCACTGGTTAAAGGTATCGCTATAATCCCAATAATAGTTTAGTCACATGTAAATCACTTTTTATTCCAACTGATATCATGGTCACGAATAATACAAATACCTTTACTATTTAACTTTCATGATCAGCTGCCCACATTATCATTTTCTGCGAAGTTACAAAGTAGCCACCGCTCGGAAGTGGGAGGAGAACACGTATCCATGTTAAATCATAGAAATAG
>NC_051418.1:22724523-22724713 GCF_015228065.2 Penaeus monodon
TCGTTCATTACACAATTTCTCTTTTTCTTCTATTACCGTCTTATAAACTCGCAAAAAAAGAGAAGAAGATGACGTCGATGTCCGTTGACGCCCGCAAAATTTGGCCAATCGAGGAAATTGCCGGCTAAATTTCGCCCCAAGCAGGTGTTTTCCTTGCTCAGCTGATCCACCTCGCTTCGGATGCTTGATG
>NC_051418.1:22724852-22724923 GCF_015228065.2 Penaeus monodon
GATAAGGAGCACGGAAGCAAGTACATAATTTCATGTGCGCAAATACAAAGAAAGAAGGAAAAAAGTCATAG
>NC_051418.1:22724962-22725076 GCF_015228065.2 Penaeus monodon
AATCTGTGCAGCATCTTCATACAATCTGTGTCATAAAGCTACGGTTTTAGGAAGTAAAAAGTCAAGGCGGAAAGGTGTGGGACAAGCTTTACAAAACTGCTTCTCTGTTAATAC
>NC_051418.1:22725856-22726126 GCF_015228065.2 Penaeus monodon
GCAATGGCCCTAAAGTACATTCAAGCTGTCATGCAAACCAACCATGCACGCTTGCACTCACTCGCATGCTCGTAAATCAAGAGGCTCATGCAAATGCTGATGGAATTGCTGTAAGCGAACAAATGCACGCGTGAGTCCGTTGATTTATGAGTACGACCCATAAGGCTGTAATACGGGAGGCAAATTGGAGGAATACATAAAGACAGAATTAGACTTTTGATGTAAAATGCATAAGTGAGGAGGCAAGGGAAGTGTAATGCTTTGTATGCA
>NC_051418.1:22726326-22726675 GCF_015228065.2 Penaeus monodon
TAAACTTTTACGAGATGCGGCACTGCGGAAGAGCGACTGCGTGACCGCGCGCATAATTTGCAATTCATACAAATTAAACGCGGATTGTTGCAAATATACTTCTCGAGGGAAGACCGGCCCTTGTGAGATTTAACTTCCAAAAGTGCAAATGCAACATCCAGGTTCTGCAAAAGGGGCGTGGATGCTTAGTTCCGGCAGCGGAATTCTTCGTTGCAAGAGTGCTTTTCGAGTGCTTGCAATTCGTGCTAGAAACTGAAAGCGACATTTTCCTTGCTCTTAACCATTTATTTTATTTATTATATTTGAACCGGGGTAATTTTGTCTGTTTCGCAAACCAGGAGTAAATTGT
>NC_051418.1:22726835-22727335 GCF_015228065.2 Penaeus monodon
AGGTATCAATAGTGCTTATAGGTGTGGAAGAGAAAATGTTTATGGTTCCTTATAGGCTCTTGTGTAATTATATATATCTGACAAGCATTTCTTTTTCTTTTCTTTTTCTCTTTTTATCGATAAATTCCCTAATCAGTTTTATCCCATCGTTTTCTTGAGATCTTTCCGCATTCTTCCCTCACGGCGGTCAACACAGCCTTCAATTTTACAATAACACTTCTCATTAGGTGTTTTTAGCGGTTTCCGCTGGTAGTCGCCGCTTCGAACATAGCTCATTATTGCTAAAATGCGATAATGATATAGTTTGATAGCAGTAGATAAATAATCGTGGTAGTAAGTTGTAGGGATGATATTAATATATAAAAAGGTCAAATATAGATGAGAATAAAGACTACGGAACTCACATTTAGCCATTTAGTTCCTCTCACAAGATGTAACTGATGCTGTTCACTTCCTCTTTATCTCGTAAAGGTGTTACGGATAAAGTAACGGACCCCTGG
>NC_051418.1:22727540-22727815 GCF_015228065.2 Penaeus monodon
CTTCCCTCCTTCCCAATCTACCTATCCCCTCTTTTTTCCATCCTATCCCCCTATCCATCTGTCCATTCCTCCCTCTCGAAATCACTACCCCCACCTCCCCCTTTCCCATCCCTCACGCACTCCTCTTCCCCCCCCACACACACACTCCTTTCAGGTGTTCACACTGTCTGGCGTCACCTGAACCAGTCACCACGAATGGTTATTTTTTTACAGCTACCAATTTTTGAGATAATCGGGTCATCTTTATTAACGAGTATCACCTGATGTGTCTAAAA
>NC_051418.1:22728195-22728382 GCF_015228065.2 Penaeus monodon
CACTTGTAATCATTGTCAACTTTCCTCTCATTTTTTGCATTTTCCTTTGTATATATTTTCCTGCTTTATGAACTATGACGATGTTCTGTAAGCAATAAATTCCTTCCATTGAGTTACCGTCTCGCTCGATATACTCGTGTTTGACAAAATGTTTGATGAAAAAAAATCAGTGCGAAAAAATTGAGAA
>NC_051418.1:22728885-22729035 GCF_015228065.2 Penaeus monodon
GTGACAGCAGTGACAATTATGCAATCAGCCCGCGTCCTGCTGGGAAAAGAAGACAGTATCCCTGGCGTGGTGAGCAAGCGTGGGCTCTGACATTGTCATTGAGTCCGATGAACATGCAAAAATTGAGCTCGAGTTATGAAGTGGGTTGGT
>NC_051418.1:22729837-22730092 GCF_015228065.2 Penaeus monodon
ATAGACAGCACCTAAAAGAAAACGTATGGTCGTTTGGAATGACATTTGTATACCTTTATCAGGATCCATAACGCAGCTTGATTACTACCATACCATTAATACCATACGCTAATTTATGGTATCAGATTAGCGTGCTTCTAGACCGTAGCAGGACACCCGCGTTCCGATCTTATCCACAGGGAGATTTCAGACCACTGAATACGCGACACAAAGACTATTATTAGTTACTGATGTAGATGTATGTGCTGTTTTTAC
>NC_051418.1:22730192-22730523 GCF_015228065.2 Penaeus monodon
GAAAGAAAAAGAAATCAATCTTCACCATTATCACCCGAATCGCACTTTTCCTACCAGAAATGACCAGAACAAGCAAGCAAGCCAAGCGGACTTTCAATCACACCTCACCTCAAAACAAGTACAATTCTTGAGGTGAAAGTGTCGTTACCTTCGACGAATTAATATGCAAAGGCAGAGCATGGCAATAAAAACAGTTGGATCAGATGTATATGCAAATGAGGCCAACAATGAGGTCGCATGAGCTACCGCACACATCCTCGCGCTCTCTCTCTCTTTCTTTCTTTTTCTTAAACACTTTATATCTATATGGGTTTCTCTCTCTCTCTATCAG
>NC_051418.1:22730837-22731093 GCF_015228065.2 Penaeus monodon
AGACCTACAGAAGTAAACGGTTACTATAATTTCTTCAACCTTCATGACGCGACGGGTCACATCCGCTTGTCTTATCCGTTATTTGATAACTGATAATTTATGCTTCAAATTTAGATAACAATCGGATAATGTTCATATTCAGATAGGAAATTACCATCTCTTGTGATTCCCATATGTTCTTCGACTAATTTATCGATTCCCTGTTGTGTTTTATCCGCTGTGGCTGTTTGCGAGGGCATGGAGAAGATAATTAAAT
>NC_051418.1:22731426-22731569 GCF_015228065.2 Penaeus monodon
ATCATCAAACAGATACAGTCTCAGCAAACAAGAAATCTCCCAGGAATCAAGTTCGCATTAAAGGCACAACGCAAGGATTTCGCAATTAATTAGGACTGGATCCTTAAGACTAATGATTACAATGTAGTTATTCTTCCTCCTTT
>NC_051418.1:22731912-22732468 GCF_015228065.2 Penaeus monodon
CCCGCATAACATGATCATTATAAAACCCGCAACAGCAGGGTGCAACACAAAGAAAGCTGCAATGAGCTCATTGAAATCATCAGCATTCAGCCTCCATATTCAAACTTAATATTCATTACTCATGCAAGTATCATGTGCTTCTGTGTGGTGGGGGAGAGGGAGGGAAAGGGGGATGGGGATGGGGTGTTATGAGTAGTGGAGGAAGGGAAAGGGTGATAAGGGGGAGGGGATGGTTGGGGTGGGGGTTGGGGATGGGTAAGGTGTTGTGGGGGGATAGGAGATGGAGGTGAGGTGGGGGATTAGATGGGGGGGCTGTAGTGGTAATTTTTAGACCGTGCAAAGCGTGATTATAATGCAGGGTATAAGGTGCTTGTTACGCCAATGGTGGCAGTGTTGATCTTAGCGTTGAGGTTGAGGTGGTCGGTCGGTGGGGGAGGGGGAATGGGGGGGAGAGGGTAGTTCTGAGTATTGTTATGCAAGGTATCATGTGCAACTAAGCCCCGCATGCTTTCGTTATACAAAAATCTACTGGAATATTATGTACATGCATGGGCGA
>NC_051418.1:22732557-22732937 GCF_015228065.2 Penaeus monodon
GCGCGGGCTTTACTCTATATCATACAGGTAAGTTATGTATACCTACGCCACTAACGTCTCTTACCATCTCTGCGATAACTTCGGTCTAATAAATTATCTGGCAAATAATTTTAGAACTGATTTTGAAAGCTATAAAAACCTAAAGAGGCAGGTTGATAACATACAAATAAGCATATATAAAAATGCCTAATTTGACTTCCCTGAAAGTCATTAAGATTTTGATTGGGCGGCTAGCTTTCGCTTTTCCTCTTTATTCTCTTCTTTATCCTTCTATCCGTCTCCTCTCTACGTTGTATGTCTTTCCTTATCATCCTTTACCTGCACTCCAGGTTTTTTTATCTCGTGTTTTCCCCTGTGCTCTTTTCCTCCGTTATTCACAT
>NC_051418.1:22733295-22733377 GCF_015228065.2 Penaeus monodon
CCGCCCCTTAAATCTTCCTGCAACATCCCTATCCCCCGCCTTCATTATGCCTATCTACTTCATTCCCCAATCCCAATCGACT
>NC_051418.1:22733692-22733922 GCF_015228065.2 Penaeus monodon
CTTTCCATGCGGCGCTCCCTGACATGCTAAGCGCTTAATTCGGATGCAAAGTGTCGAGTTTTATTGTAAATGAGGGCGCTTAATGCGGGCACCGAAGACGAGGCCTGTAATCACGAGGAGCGTAACGAAGGCCGCGAGACTTATGGGGAGAGGAAGCGGTTGTCAGGCGGGCCGTGATGCAACGCCTCCCTACGTCGCTGGCTCCACCCCCTCTGCTTATTCTTATTCTT
>NC_051418.1:22735149-22735665 GCF_015228065.2 Penaeus monodon
TCATCCGCCTCTCTCACGTTACTATCACACTACTAGTTTACAAGGTATCCATTTACAGATAGTTTCCATTTTCTTTTCGTAGCCACATTTTCAACTTAGTTCCCGTTTTCTTTGTCTTCTTCTCAAAGAAAGGAGTGCGAACACATACATAATAAATAAAAAAAGAGCTCAAAGTAAAGAAAATGTATTATTTGTTTAGATCTATAAATACAACACGACTTTTTTTTCCTTACTAATTTTACGTTCAGATCCATGACAGCTTCCTGAATTACGTTTTTTTTTTTGCGTTTGTTCAGATCCACAAGAGCTACCCAGTCTTATGCTTTATGTTACGTTAAGATCGATATTTTAAGCAACATGTTAGCCCGTCGGATTAAACGTTGCAACTATCACGGTAGATGGAGCGATAAATCCCACCCAAGGAGACTATCTGAGTGGAATTCTCAGGATATTATGGCCGAGGTAATGTAATGTCTTCACTCTATGCTGTTTTCATGTTTTCTTATTGTTATTTGG
>NC_051418.1:22736060-22736704 GCF_015228065.2 Penaeus monodon
AATTTGCCACGACCGAAAATTAATATAAATTGTGGATGACGTGTTTACGTTCCTGAGATAAAGATCCGGATTCATGCCAGGCCCTGCGCTGCTACTTGGATCGTCGTCTGCGGGAGGGAAGAGAAGTGGTGGTGCAAGATGGTGGGGCTGTTGGTGGGGAGTGGGGGAGAGGGAATGAGAGACAGGTGGTCGGGAGGTGGGAAGGGAGAGAGGGGGAGAGAGAGGCAAAGAGAGATCTGAAGGGGTGGTGGGAGGGGGGAGAGAGATCTGATGGGGTGGTTGAGAGGGAAGGAGGGAGAGAAGGAAAAAGGTGAAGTGAGAGAGAGAGAGGGAGAGGAAGAAGAGGCGAGAATGGAGAGAGTGGGGAATTAGGAGTTGATAAGGAGATAGGGAGAGAGAGGACGAAAGAGGAAGGAAAGAAAGGTGAAAGGGAAGTGGAAGAGAAAGGAAGGGAGAGAATGAAAAGGCGAGAATGGAGAAGGTGGGAAAAGGAGAAGAGAGAAGGAAATAGGGAGATTGAGATATATGGGAAGTTGAAGAGATGGAAGAGGGGAGAATGGAGAGAGTGAGAAAAGGGGAGAGGAAAAGGAGATGCGGAGAGAGAGGAGGAAGGGGGAAGGAGATAGATAGGTAGATAGATAGAT
>NC_051418.1:22736793-22737403 GCF_015228065.2 Penaeus monodon
AGGAAGAGAGGAGATTGGAGGGGTGGGAAAAGGGAGGGGAAGGAAGGTAGGGAGAGATAAGAGGAGGAGGAAGGAGAGAGAGAAGTGAAGGGGGAAATATAGACAAAGAAGAAAAAGAGAAGGGAGAAGTGGATGGGTAAGGAAGGAGACGGAGAGAGAGAGAGAGAGAGAATTGAAGAGGACATAGTAGAGAATGGGGTGGAGAGAGGGAGAGAGAGAATGTGGTAAAGGAAGAGAGGAGAAGAGAAAGGAAAGAGATAAGGAATGAGAGGGGAGAAGGGGGAAGAACTTAGGGGGAAGTGCGAGAGAGGAGGGAAAGATGGGGAGGGAGAAGGGAATAAGGAGAACGAGTGGGAGGGAACAAGTAATATGGGAAGAGAGAGAATGGAGAGAAGCAAATGCAGATAGGTGTAGCGACAGCGCGAGACAGAAAAGTTACGTATATATATGCAAATGAGAGAAAGAGAGAGAAAGAGAAACTTCCTTTTGCCGTTTGTAGCACGCCAAAAGATGAAAGATGCATAAGGTTAAACACCACCGACCTAACCACTTCACTCTTCTATAAAAAAAGAAAAAAATCAGCCTCAAGAAAGGAAAAGACAAATCCTAT
>NC_051418.1:22737460-22737544 GCF_015228065.2 Penaeus monodon
TTACATGCCAGAACACGGCTGTGCCCTACGAGCGTACGTAGGCAGCAGGCAGACAGGTGTAAGTATAAACGGAGAGCCGTAAGT
>NC_051418.1:22737588-22737788 GCF_015228065.2 Penaeus monodon
GCGAATAACCCTTGCGACCTCACAGACTTCCTTACACACAGACCGACAGCCTTACGCAGATGGGCGGGCCAAGCTTCCCTCGCTGTGGGTGGCACTCGGCCGCGGCGCCCTGATCGGTATTCAGAAACTCGCCCTGACCGCCGCCGTGATGAGGGGGGAGGGGGAACCGCGCGCCCTTGCATATACTGCGGAGGAGCGAC
>NC_051418.1:22737895-22738793 GCF_015228065.2 Penaeus monodon
CTCGTACCATTAGGTTGATATGTCGCTTAATTAAAGAAGAAATGGAGAGAATATATGAAATAAAAAGAAGGAATCATTTTTTTCTGGACGGCTGTTCAACTGCCTCGATTATTTAAGGGTCTCCGGTTTTCTTTTTTTCTCGCTTGATCTATATCTAGCATCGTGATATATAGATAATGATGATTTAATAGGTCTGCATTACCGAAGATTTAAAATAATTGCTAAATCTTCATTACACTAACTCCAATCGGCTACTTGGATTTATCTCTTAGGGCCGCGTTATTAGTACAATTATTGTCGTATATTATCCTTGTAGTTTGCTAATGGTCTTTGCGATGTTGTTATCATCTTGGCAACGCGATGTCGTCTTGCGAGAGGCGTAATTATCGTACTTAATGGCGTATTAGAGCTAAATCGGCCTAATTGCCAGATGAAGGATAATAGCGCGAGCGGAAACATCACTCCGTTAAACCAGCCGTGAACTTGATGTTTCCAGAATAATACAACGGGGTTATACGTGGCCGTAAATGCGAGTGTGTTGCTCTAGATGTGACTCTTCGAAATGTAGCCATACGTGATAGAGCGGCAGCCGAGGCAAAGGGGAGGGGGACGTGTTAAACGTTTTTCGGCAGATTTAGCAGAACACCTGCGTGCATGGGGAATCTCCGTCAGTTGTGGTGGTTTGCGAGGTCTGCCGAGGCACTTTGGATGGTTTCTGAAATCTCACTTGGACAAACGAAATGGTTTTGGATTGGTGCGGCCTTATAAGTTTTGGTGGCGTCTGAAATCTCATTTAGGCTATTTTGATGGTCGCCGAAATCTTACCCAGGTACTTTATGGGGGTCTCCAAAATCTCAACTGGGCATTTTCAACAGGCAAGATCTGAAAACTGAAGAAA
>NC_051418.1:22738847-22739275 GCF_015228065.2 Penaeus monodon
GGAAGATGAAACAAAAAAATGGTCATCCACATTCATAGCTTTTAGAGAGTTACTATAGTGAGTTTTTGACAGTGCTCCTGCGAATCAGCAGTCACTCTTGTAATTATAATAGTATTACCTTCGCAACTTGCTGGTCATTTACTAATTGGTGACAGCAAAGCATTTCATTGCAAGGGAGGCCAAGCGTCAAGCATCTTTTCGTTATGTTATACTACATGGCGTTTATCAAGGATATGGCAGTCTAGTAGACCAAACGGGTTATTGAATTATACACCGAATCATTTTTTTCAGGTATTTACTTGTTTGCGTCTTCTCTTGCGTGTTATGTTTGTCAGTATTGATCTTGAAATGCCGTTGGTGTCAACACAGCATTTTCCTTCGGTATTACATTTAACAAATAAAATCCATAAATACAAAAAGGGTAGAGG
>NC_051418.1:22741352-22741463 GCF_015228065.2 Penaeus monodon
GGGTGACAGGCTCGTATGTCCAGTATATCATAAAACTCACCGAGCGTAGCAAGCATCAGGAAAATTTCTGAATTGTTTATAACTGCACAATAATAGTTTACTTTATCTACA
>NC_051418.1:22743364-22743510 GCF_015228065.2 Penaeus monodon
CGTAACTGCGTGGCCTCCGTGTCAGTTTTTTTTTTTTTTCGGGAGTTGCATGTTAGGTAATATCTTTTTTTATTGTAGTGACCTCAAATGGCCTGTGTCTGTTATGTATGATGCATTGCGTTTACTTAATGAATTTGTTTTTCTTC
>NC_051418.1:22743825-22744029 GCF_015228065.2 Penaeus monodon
ATCTTAAGATTTTTTATATATTATATTTCCGCCATTTAGATGTACGAACGTTTTCTTACGAGCTATGGTGACAGTTACAACTCGAAAATCCCGCAAGGAAATCTTTTATCTAAAAGGATGAATAAGATGACCGTAATCACCCCCTGCAGCTATCCTTATTAAAACCATCATTAATGCTAATGACAGCGATATCATAAATGCACC
>NC_051418.1:22744072-22744193 GCF_015228065.2 Penaeus monodon
GCTGGTGCTTCCCGACTCTCTTATTTGCATAATGTCTTATTACCGGTACAGTTATCATGATAAGCTTCATTGCAATTAGCATAATAACATGTCTCGCTTCCCGGACTTGTTGGTTCAAGAA
>NC_051418.1:22744247-22744315 GCF_015228065.2 Penaeus monodon
TAGACCTTGATTATCGTAATTTAATTGTATTTATGGTGTTTTGATTACAATGAGGATATGTGATTTTA
>NC_051418.1:22744364-22744607 GCF_015228065.2 Penaeus monodon
CTTTTTATTTCTTCTAGTTTAGTGAATGTTAAAAATGGAGTTGTTATTATGAGTGTGTTTGTTGTTCATGGCGGGATGAACGTGATCTCTTTCGTCCTCAGTTTTTGTTATTTCTCTATGTCATGTTATATATCATTCATGATGATGAGGGTATGACGATGGCGGTAATGAATTGGTGGTGAGAGCAACAATAGTGCTTGTGATTTCACTACCAATAACGCTTTTGATATCAATATGTTAAAT
>NC_051418.1:22744725-22744910 GCF_015228065.2 Penaeus monodon
ACTTTTATTGACATTATTAGAAATGATAAAGATATCTGCATTGATAGCATTATTATCGAAAAAAATACTCTAATTACTCTTAATTGCTATTGTCCTTAATTTCATAACGGCCGATATCGGTTCTCACAAGCACAATGAAGGAACGATCATTGATAACGATTCTAGTGAAGTCAGAGATGTTATGA
>NC_051418.1:22745034-22745290 GCF_015228065.2 Penaeus monodon
GATGAAACAATAAACAACGAAACAGCAAGGCGCAAGTGGTGACATTAGCGGATTTACGCTCGCCCTTAACGACTCTATCAGAACTGCCCCACGCCGCCAGGTCGCTACATTTAGCGACTCCGTGAGATGTTAATGATTCCCCAGGGACGCGAGCTGGAGTGATTAGGATCTTGAGGCCCGGCGGGAAGGGTCATTAAGATCGTCTGGGTAGTTATCATCTCCGTTTTCATTTATTTATTTATTTTCACACTCAGGG
>NC_051418.1:22746052-22746151 GCF_015228065.2 Penaeus monodon
TTAGGTATGTAGGATACACTGGGTGATTGCCGTGTGGCTTAATGGAGGCCAGGTGTAGATGGACAAAGGGAAAAGAAAGAATAAAAGGCAAAGACTGAT
>NC_051418.1:22746268-22746401 GCF_015228065.2 Penaeus monodon
GGTAGGCAACAAAGGAAACCGAAACTCAGGAAATCAGAGTGCAGAACCTACCTCACCCATTAAGGTAGTGCCATCGCTTCCATTCGAGCTCCAGTTAGACTTTATGGACCGAAGAGCTGACTCCTAGTTACCG
>NC_051418.1:22746446-22747115 GCF_015228065.2 Penaeus monodon
ACACTTTTCTACGCTTCCCCCTTTCTTACAGATTACCAGATCCTCCCCACAGAACTCCCAGACGAAAATAATACTCTCTTCCTCTCTTTTCCCTCTAACCCTCACACTTGCCTCCTCCCCCCTCCTCCCCACAGATTAAAGCAGAACCCTCCTCCTCTTCCCCACCTCCCCACAGTGCACGCCCCCACTCCCCCTACAGACAAATGTAGAATCCCCCTCTTCCCCTCCCCCACATAAATTATCCACACGGTCCCCCATCCTTTCTCCTTATCACCCCCCCCCCCCACACAGAAAGAGTATTACCCTCCTCCTATCACCCCCCCACACACACAGAACATTAGCCCCCCCCCCCCCCACCACCACACACAAGCAATATCAGAAACGCCTTTGCTTGCTCAGTGATCTAGGCCCCCCCCCCACTCTTCGCCCATTTCCCTGAGGGGATTTCGGCCGCGTTCGAGAAGCTTCGGCTCCCGATTCGAATATTCAGTTGGACGGGTTCATTAGACTTCGCTTCGTAACTGCGTGGCCTCCGTGTCAGTTTTTTTTTTTGTTTTTTCGGGAGTTGCATGTTAGGTATTATCTTTTTTTATTGTAGTGACCTCAAATGGCCTGTGTCTGTTATGTATGATGCATTGCGTTTACTTAATTATTTGTTTTTTCTTATCG
>NC_051418.1:22747311-22747541 GCF_015228065.2 Penaeus monodon
GTTGCTGTTGATGATGAAGAACATAACAAATAAACAATTACATACATTATGTGAGAGCAATTACAGTGCGTCCATTAATTTCGAAAATGGTTTTGTTTTCGAATCTTTATCCATAATAGCCAACGATTCGGCGATCACCTTAACTACGCACTTGTAAACCGGCAAAGCAAGACAGAGGGAGGCGCGACGGTCAGGTCTAAAGTGTAATTATTTTTTGGATGTAACTAACA
>NC_051418.1:22748235-22748464 GCF_015228065.2 Penaeus monodon
CCTGATTGCTCTCATCCTTTGCATTGGTATCATTTAGAGTATTTCAAGTCGTATTTACATTAGGTAAATGTGATTTGGATAGAGAATGTTTAATTTGTCATTTTAGACGTTGTATGACTCTTACGACTGTCTTTGAAACAAGGTGTCTTAGCTACACGGTACCTTGGAAGGTGTATTACTCAAAGGGAAAATGGACAGAATCGTTCGTCTACGATCATCATCCCCCCTC
>NC_051418.1:22748633-22748982 GCF_015228065.2 Penaeus monodon
ATTTTTCCCATTTATGGATTATTTAATTGCCAAGGTAATGAGTTAATCACCGAATTATTCAGGTTGTCTCTTGCATTATAATACGTATTTTGTAATGCAATAAACACACGCTCTATTCCTGGAAGTTATCTACTGCACCTCAGTATTTTCCGGGTAACCATTTCTCGTAACTCGAGTAACTATAAAACAGTACCACAAGACTATGATATTAAAGGAAAGTCTATTTCTATAACTCCTTGTTATTTTGCAATTAACCCTTTTAATAAATCTTTATTCATTTTTTTTATTTTATCTTTGGTCTGTTTAATGGTTATGTTTTCTATCTACATTTTTTGTGTATGTACATTTT
>NC_051418.1:22749034-22749121 GCF_015228065.2 Penaeus monodon
CTAATGTACTCCTTTGTACGAAGACATGTCCCTATATATTTAAATGCAGGCTTCAACAAAATCACAGTTCGCGACAGCTGCTACTAC
>NC_051418.1:22750394-22750987 GCF_015228065.2 Penaeus monodon
TCGCTTTAAATTAGAAAGTATTTCAACTCCCTCTTTGAAAATTTTGTTTTCAGTGGTTTATCTGAAAAAAAAACTAAATATACAATCGATTTTTTAACACGATTTCAAACTAATAAACCTATATTCACCGACTCTGTTAGTAAATAAGTTAAATGTAAATAAGTGTTATGTGTAAATAAGTTAAATGTAAATAAGTGTTAAATGTAAATAAGTGTTAAATGTAAATAAGTGTTAAATGTAAATAAGTGAACGCATAAGGTAACCACACAAGATATCCCTCCAGCGGTGACCCCGCCCACCTGTGTCAGGTCACCCTTTGGCCCGCCCTCCGAAACCTGTAAAGAAATCAGGTCAAACACGTACAGAGTGAGGGCAGAAGGAGGAGGAGACACGCCCACAACATTATTAAAAGCGAATTATAAAAACATCTGAAGTGATTAGCATTCATTAAGTTTTGTGTTGGCGGCCTGGTCCCTCCCCCCGGGCCCTACGCGACAGGTGAGAGTTCTGGCTGATTAACCCTGTTAAACCGATCTGTTTATTAACACCTAGGATAATTATCACTGGATTATCCGTCTTCTTTCTGTTCTTAT
>NC_051418.1:22751534-22754063 GCF_015228065.2 Penaeus monodon
TTGTCTCTCATTGAAACACTTTGTAACGAAAATGTACTCATTTAAAAAAATATTTCACATTATTGTTCTGCATTTTATATTTTCAGTATATAGTCTGAAAAAAAATCATGCATTCCAGTAGAAACATAATATTGAATAAAATCATAACCTTTTTACGCTCTTTTAAACCGGCTTTAATGGATGATTTAAAGCATGCCATAAATGTTCAACAAATTACTCTGCATCAACTGTCAAATACCTCTGCGATCAAGCATAGGATTTACTAGTTTGCAAATGTGTACAACAGGATGCGAATCCCAAAAGAACACACAAATACTCAGGCGGGTGATCAGCTTGAGTTACTTTGGCTTGAGCGTATTTAGCTGCGTTCCGTTGGTTCTTACCCGATTCCTTTAGATACCAGGAATACGAAGTCTGTAGTCATCGTTATAGTCCTTGTCTTGTAGTGCATTTCTCCCAGCTTTGTCTCTTAGAATTTTAATGCAAAACAATATACATGTGGCGATTATTTCTAAGTTTGTTGGGAGCTTAATTTTTGGTAACTGCGCATAAAGGTCACCAAGGATAATTGTCATTGTCTTTATTTTCTGAATGGGAAAATTAATGAAGTTCAAAGTATAATGGTCATCAAGAAATGGATAGATCATACCAAACATTCTCGTATATTCGATATTCATTCCATTGTTTCTATCCACAAATGTGTAAGAGTTTGTTTTCCTGTCATATTCTGTTTTCGACTTTGTTAGACTTTATTTTTACACGGTATTTATACCCAGTTCACAATTTAATACATTAGTCTAATATTTGTCTGGTATACACGGTATATTTTGCAAAAGCTCGCATTTTTGTTCAGTGAAATCTTGTAGGAGCATTTGGTACAATGGGCAGTGGTACATATCATCGGTATAGTATGTTATGAATTTATTATTCGTTAACCTAGTGCAATTTTGTAGGTGGTGCATTAGGAGGTTGGACAGATTACGAACGAGTGGGGCAAAGAGCTCTCCCTTGAGGGTTGCCAAGTCCAAACTCAGAACTAAAGGGTCCTCGAACACCTTTTCAGCCCTCTTAGATCAGCAACCTATTCTATTGTTATCATAATAGTAGTACCAGTAATGGTAGTAATTGTAGTGACAATTACTAAGACAAATGAAGGAATTTGTCACGTAAAGCCAAATAAAAACATATAAGATTGTGAATACAGAAATGAGGAGAGAGTTAATCTACACAAGGGATATCTGTACAGTTTTCCGATTCGCATCCCTTGTCAGCTTCCTGTGGATGAGGGTCGGCAGGGAGGTTCTCATCATTGTTATGGCTTTCGGTGATTCTAAAGAGAAAAGTGACAATTCTCCTAGTTTTCTGTCGTGACTTTAGCATCAGGGAATTCGATATAATTCGCCCCAAAACAGCGGCAAAAACGCTACTTGTTATATGGTCTCATGAACAGAAAAGCAGTTTTCTGCACGCATGCAGATAAACTCCACAGGTGCGTACGAGGCTTGCAAGCACGATTTTTTTTTTTTTGCGCTCACGTGCGCAACACAGCAAAAAGTTTGGTCGCTAAGTACTAGCGATGCCTTTGTTCCTAATACCCCCGTCGATCTGGGTGGAATGTGGGGAGATATGGCTAATTGAACGTTTCAGAATGAACATATATGTACAAATTAACGCCAATCATGTCGCCCAGTTTGCGAGCGATGGGCGAAGCAGGTGCTTGGGTGTGAGAAAGAAGGCAACTCTTGTTGGCAGAACGCGAGAAATACCTTCGACAGGCTTCACTCACTTCAGAGTCGCTCCTATTTACAATCTACGAGAGGAGGAAGGAGGATGGCATTAGCTAAGGCAAAATGATAGCTTTTCACTGTCATTATTCTTTGTTAATCGTCTTCTTTGGGTAATGGCACGGTGACAAGTGGAGGCAAAGCGATGTTAGGAAGTCGGAGTTCGGAAACCGTGCGTCGAAATTTGTTAAAAAAATTATCTTTGAGGTGACCTTCATCCTTAAAAAATGATTATGATATTTAGCTTTCTAGTACCTTTACAATCATTATTCGATGAAATTTATTTAATCTTCACAAACGAGACGGTAAAAGAGAAAATAATTTTCTTTAAAAAAAGGATGTATATTCTCCCAGAATATTGAGCCATGTCCAAATCCGTAGTTTTATCAAAGGTTAGTTGTTTAGTTGTTGTTTTTTGTAGTTAATCTATGATAACAAATTAGAATAAGCTACATTTCATTGACAAAAAAAATTACATTCTACGAAGATTTTATGGAACGTGTAGCAAAATTGGCTGGAAAAATCATTTCAGGGAATATGTTTAGATTTCATCTTCATTTCACTTTTTTTGTGTCCTTGAGCAAACCTGTTGAAGGAGCCAAAAAGCGACCTCCGTAAAATTTAAGGATTATGCCCTCCTAATCCCCCCTCCCCCCTCCCTTCCTTCCCCCTTCCTCCCCAGTCCCATCCTATTTCTCGACCGATCCATCAAACCCCCCTGCAAATATCCTATTATGAGTGTCCC
>NC_051418.1:22754341-22754414 GCF_015228065.2 Penaeus monodon
TTCCTCCCTTTCTCTTCCCCTTTTCACTTTGGCTACTTTGCTTCTGCTTATATTGTTCCGCTCTTTATCTCGT
>NC_051418.1:22754467-22754646 GCF_015228065.2 Penaeus monodon
GCCTCGCCAGCCTGCCTTTATCACTGCATAATCTTCCTACCATTACTTATATTGGCCCGACCTGCACGAGTCACGAAACCCGTTCTTTCGTTCCTTCCATACGGGGCCGAGGACCTTGGTAACTTTTTTACAGGAAATGAAACAATGAGAAAATAAAATTGCAAAGGAGGATCTTGCGT
>NC_051418.1:22754715-22754990 GCF_015228065.2 Penaeus monodon
TCCTCGCAAAATGTTGCGTTTGTTCTGTGTTTTGTTTAGGTCACGAGGGGAGAAAAAGGTGAGATTTCGTGTGACCGTGTTTTTGGTGCGTTTTACTGTTGCTTTCTTTTGTATTCATATTCCTTTCTTCCAAAGTTGGATTTGGATTTTAGACGTTGTATGACTCTTACGACTGTCTTTGAAACAAGGTGTCTTAGCTACACGGTACCTTGGAAGGTGTATTACTCAAAGGGAAAATGGACAGAATCGTTCGTCTACGATCATCATCCCCCCTC
>NC_051418.1:22757490-22757566 GCF_015228065.2 Penaeus monodon
GACACCGAGGCGGATTTAGATATCGAAATATGTCCGCGTCCGCATCCGTGTCCCAGGTAAGCCTCCTGTTCCCTTG
>NC_051418.1:22758857-22759000 GCF_015228065.2 Penaeus monodon
CTGTTCCCTTGGGCGTCCCACGCTCTCGTGACCTCGCCCGCCGTCGGTCTCACAGGAGCGCCGTTGTCCCAGTCCCGAAGGCAAGCGCGTCCGCTCGCACTGCTGTCTGTCGAGGCTTGTTGCTGGGTGGCGCCGGGATAAGG
>NC_051418.1:22759178-22759442 GCF_015228065.2 Penaeus monodon
TTTACAGGTCTTTGGCGAGTCAATGTGTGGAATAATCATCGTGAATGTATTGGTATAAGAGGAATGTACAGATTTCTCGTCGACAAAACCGTGTGTGAGAATGATGTCTGTGACGCTTGGCATATGTCGTGGCACTTGAGTCATGGCACTGCTGTCTTGGTAGTGCGTCAGATCGTATAAGTGTACGCTTGTGTGTGAGTATATTCGTATATGGGTTTTCTAAATGTGTTTGTGTAAACCAATGTATGTATGTACGAGAGGATT
>NC_051418.1:22759491-22759691 GCF_015228065.2 Penaeus monodon
GTATGTGTTTATACACGAAAATGAGGGGGGGAAAGGAAAATAGAATAGCAAAGACGAATGGAAAATATACAAGCTGAAATATACAAGATAGTGTCACGGTTTTGTTATCCTTACCTGCCGGTGAGCTGGCTTACGCAACTAGAAAAGCAACGTGGATATGAGATAATAAAAACGGGTGCGACGAAGGAAGCTGGATACTG
>NC_051418.1:22759737-22760016 GCF_015228065.2 Penaeus monodon
TGTTCATTACAAACATAGAGCAAAAGCGAAATATTAAAAATATAGTAAAAAAAAATTACAAACTTTCACGAATATATTAATGACCTTAGATTCGAGGGAATAAGAAGCAATAAAGATAATAAGTTCTCAGTTTTTATGAATTAAACATTGCCTGACCTTTCACGGAATCTGTGATTGTTGCCGCATGGTGCCGGAACCTGAATGAACATTGGTGTGGTATCGATTTCATTGCAATTTAGCTTTTGTCTTCTGGGAATATTGAGGAAGGATCTTTGACGC
>NC_051418.1:22760245-22760651 GCF_015228065.2 Penaeus monodon
CCCCTCTGCTTTATGCACTGGAGGAGGAGGGTGAGGGTGCAGAAATTAGAGGACAGAGATAGAGTAGTATCGAGAATTTAAAAAAATCTGATGAAAGTCGAAATAAGTGGATGGTCGAAGAGGAAAGCAATTTGCAGCTTCAGTAGGTCATAATTATGACCATTAGGGATATTAATGAGCCCTCCACAGTACTTGTCTATCAACGTGCTTGCAATTTAACAATCCGTTTTAAGTTGAATGATTAAGTATACCACTGCTAGCCATTGCAGTATGGCGTATTTTGCTCATATATGTTATATTGATGGAGAGTTAAATTTCCGTGATTGCAGATGTTGCCAGAAAATAGGGAGGGAAAATCCTTTTCGTCTGGTAGCGATGCACAGTGTCACCTTCTTAAGCATTGATT
>NC_051418.1:22760701-22761399 GCF_015228065.2 Penaeus monodon
GGATATTCAAAATATACCTTTAGTATCACGCGTATACGCCCTCCATGTATTCTTGATGAATATTGTTTTTTGATTCGATAATGTGTCCATAGATCATTTCAAAGTGCCTTCATCAAATAAATCAGAACTATTACTGTGGATAATGCGCTTTTAATCTGATCGATTAGTTTAATTGGTATGTTATATAATTACTTCGCTCTTTATGGTTTTAGATACACCACTACCTATTTACACATCATTTATCGTTTGAAATAAACATGCATTTATGAGTGGGATTTATTATGCGCTGAGCTTACAGTATATCACGTGCGGTATCAGAATATTTATTAATCAAAAATACATTTATTTGCAGAGCAGATTGTACGAAACACTTCTGGGAAGATGATATATGAAGATTTTTTTGTGCATTTTTTTGTTACTTCATTTTGATGTTTCCCATAGTTTTTTTTTTTTCTATAAGTGGTGTTTCGAAAGATAATTTTGAAGCACAAGCACCGAGTTGAGTCGCTTTGTCCTTGGATGTTGATGAGGGTTGTATTAGCACGTCAAATATGTATTTTCAATAGTAATGTTCTGGCTGCTGCTGGGCTTAATGCTTTCGCCTGTAGTGTGGCGGTGGAGCGTCCGATTAATTGCAGGAAGACGAAATTAAAGCAAAGTACATACCTGCATCTTCAGTTTCGAATGTCAACTGCAAG
>NC_051418.1:22761874-22762436 GCF_015228065.2 Penaeus monodon
TATTTAAATATTTAGATGTAAATATAAAGATAGGTAGATTGAAAGACAAAGGGACGGAGAGATACATACACTTGTCATTTCTTTCCTACTTCGCTCTTTGTTCTTCTCCGCCTTCTCTCTCTCACTCCTGGATCGTGGGCGGACGGAAGCGTAGTATTTTATCAGCCAGAGATGTGCGGGCGTGAAATTGTCCTGTTGAATAAGATCCAATTAGTAACTTGCAAGAGAAAGAGGGGGAGAAGCGAGGGGCGCGGGGAGATGGGGGCAGGGCGATGGGGAGATGCTGGGTGGTAGGGGAAAAGGGGAGGGAATGGTGGGCGGTGGGTGGAGGTGATAGGCGTTTTGTGGGAATGGTTGGTGTGACGGAACTCCCTTCTGTGTGGAAATGCGCTTAGTTACGTCGCCAAAGGTTGTAATTGAAGGTCGTGGGTCGTTGAGTTTGATGGTATTGATTCAAGGGGGGTGGTTGGGGAGGAGGGGGGCTGGGGATGGGAGAGTGACGTGAGGCGGACACCTGGTACTTGAAAGGGGGGCGGGGTTGGAGTAATTATGAGTGGTGGGT
>NC_051418.1:22764742-22764921 GCF_015228065.2 Penaeus monodon
ACGCCGGAGGGTTTCTCATCTTCCCAGCGACAAGTGCGGAGCTGTGATTACACCTTTTTTTTTCATTTTTGTTCCAATTCATCATCAGAAATGTTTACGTATTTCTCAACTGTCACTGGAGGTGTACTTACGTTAAGTGTCTCCTTGTTTCTTTACCGGTTTATAAGCGTGATTTCGCG
>NC_051418.1:22765742-22765986 GCF_015228065.2 Penaeus monodon
ATAAAAGCACCAATTGTTATATAATTGCTATCTCTTCTTGCTCCACCGTCGCCATGTATACCTGTGTGTGTGGTCTGGAGTTATCGCATAGGGGCATAGCAAAGCGCCGCCCTCTGGGTCACGGAGTGTTTACGGAAATGTTAGGTCCTGCAAGAGCAGATGGTGGTGGGTGTCATGGGGGTGTATGTGAGATTTTTTTTTTCTTCTGAATAATCTCTGCCTGATTGTCTTCTCCCCTCCCTCG
>NC_051418.1:22766383-22766968 GCF_015228065.2 Penaeus monodon
AAAACGGAGCGCGTAACCTGGAGAAGCTCGGGATAACTGGATAATGCGGAGGCGAGCATGTTTGCGCAGCCGTAGGTATCATCACCACGGGGTCAAATGAGAGTCTTTGCTGATTGTCTCCGGCTCGGCGGGTGAGGCTCTGCCGTCTAAGAACTGGGTGAAGATGAGCGGCGCTTGTTTCAGGAATGCTTGAGTGATTTCGAAGACTTGCCTCCTCTCCTTTGCTCGCTTCCGGTTTCTTGATACCATTTTACGTTTTGTTTTTTATTTTGCAATGAGGGACGAGACGCTCGTTTGACTACACCTGGGGACGGGAAAGAAAATGAAATGCAGAATGCGCACGCGCTGGGAAAAAATGGCGCGCAAAAACGGAACACGGTGGAAGAAAAACAAAGACAAAAGACAAACTTCGCCACGTCCAGATCGGTCGTACGTGGAGGCAGCCATGAAATCATAATTACCTTTTCGCTCGAGCGTTTTTCAGAGGATGTAAATGTGTCAAGTCAAGAGGCCCGGTGTTGTTTTTGCATATCATTATTGCAGACTCGGATGCCGATTCTGTCGAAGGAAAATCGTGTTGTCGCG
>NC_051418.1:22767176-22767423 GCF_015228065.2 Penaeus monodon
GGCCTGACACGCAAGTTTTCCATTTTCTCTTATTCCCTAAATTTTTTGGTAGTTACGGAATTTAACATTGACGAAAGATACGCGACATAAGCAACTGTCGTCTTTCTTACCCGTAGCCATTTTTTTCGGAATAGTAATCAATGCTGGTTCTTTTCTTTTCATTCCGTGACGCGTTTTCGGGAACGAATGTTATGTGAGCAATAAATTGTGTTACACTAAACAGCATGAAAGAAAAGTTAATTAGTAA
>NC_051418.1:22767582-22767680 GCF_015228065.2 Penaeus monodon
AATAAGCGAAGGTGAATGATAGAATGAATGACATAACAAAGCCTCACATACTTTGCAAGATCACACCTGTTTCTCTGACAAACAGGCATTCGAAGGCA
>NC_051418.1:22767918-22768061 GCF_015228065.2 Penaeus monodon
TTCCCCATCAACCCCCCCCCCCACCCGCCCAGTAAAAGGACCTACCACGAAGGACGTAATTTCGCCTGTGGATGTCTGTTCGGGAAAATTTGCCATGTTCTCGATTATTTCTCCTGCTTTTTTTCTCGTTTGTCGTTGATTTG
>NC_051418.1:22768817-22770066 GCF_015228065.2 Penaeus monodon
GGATGCACAGAAAATACAATCTGAGGGGCGCACAAACAATGAGTAAACTCAAGAAAAATAGGCAAAGACAGAAAGAAAAGAGAAAACCCATGAGGAAGGAGATGGGGAAGACGAAGAGGAGGTGGAAAGCGCGCGAAACAAAGACGGAATAAGTTATCTTGAAGTCTTGTCTGGAGGCGCCATTGCAGTCACCCGGAAATGTTCTTGCCGTGTGGATATTTATGCTGTCATTGTTACGCACACCCGTGGCGGTTCTTGTTGGTTATTCATTCTGTCATTGTTTAACCCGCTGGATGGTTGTGTTCGCACAGGTGTTTATGTTGTCGTTGTTAATGGCTTAGAGATGTGTTTTGGCTGTGTTGTCACTCGGCTCGAAACTCCAGAGAAAGTTCGCTGTTGTGTTATCACGCCGACGCTGGTCTTGTTCGTCTGAAAGGTGTTAAGAGACGTGGTGTTATCACGAGTGCGCCTGTCCGTGTCGCCTGAAAAGCGTGACCTGTTATCGGCATCAGATTTGCGTTGACCTTTTGACCCTTTTTCACTGTCTTCTCTCTCACGGCTGACCTTTCCAAATGTATCATAATAGTACGATATATATGTCGAGCATTCCTTCTTTTTTTTCCTTTATATCTTTATTTATTTTTATAGGTTGTCCCCCCTCCTCAGGCTCAGGTCACGAAGTCAGGGCGTTATGAACACCTGTCACTTCAGATTACCCTGATCTTCAAGGAATCCGTCTTGAACCATTTCTTGAGTCCTGGGAAAGTCTGGCGACTCATGCGCTGATACCTTTCTGTTTTGTTTGTTAGCTTAATGCCTTCGTGTTCATTGTTTTTCATTTCCTTTACATTTGCCTTACGTTGCTCTGTCTCTCTGTCCATTTTCTTGTTGCTTTTCCTTTTATTCTACTGCTCTGCCCAGTCATCACACACAGTTTCCGAAAAAAGCTGCACTAAGACAGTAAGCATAAAATATGTTACTTAATAAAGGATGAGTTTCGAAAACCACCCGGAATTGAGAGAAAAGTAGAATAATAGAAACGGAAAGAGAATTAATATATGAATAAACGAGCAAATGATAATCAGACAGACACATGTCGGTCTCATGCATGTTCATGGCAGATAAATAAAGGATATCAAAAAGCCTTGGGTTCTTATTGCTGTCTGTGTGAATAAACGGCGTTCTACATTCTCCCTTGCGTGAGGGTTGGCTCTTCTGATGGTGACGTTGGTATATGTGATAAAGTACA
>NC_051418.1:22770313-22770483 GCF_015228065.2 Penaeus monodon
ACTTAAGTTATCTTTTGAAAAAACTAAATGTGTAATATAAAGTATTGTATAAGATTTATATAAAAGCCATACATTATAATAATAATGATGTCAGCTGACTACAAAAAAAGAAACTGCGTACGTAACCACACATACAGTTATATATATTGTACCCTGTGTATAAAATATCA
>NC_051418.1:22770563-22770706 GCF_015228065.2 Penaeus monodon
GACTATGCTTGATATTAACTTAATTTCTATTTGAAAATAATAAATGGTGTAATACAATATAAATATTGTATATAAGTTTTAAAGAGCATATATCATGTAAATAGTATGGTGTCGTGTGTGTGAGCTTGGGTTCGGGGTGTGGT
>NC_051418.1:22770828-22770993 GCF_015228065.2 Penaeus monodon
TCGCGCTTGATTTGTCGTAAAAAAAAGTGTAATATATATATGCATGACAGAGTAGTGGAAATAAAATATATGGATATTTTTATTGATTTATAAAGCATCTCATAGATTTATAGATATTTATATATACATATTCCTATATATTTAATATATTATTTTTATTATATA
>NC_051418.1:22771040-22771509 GCF_015228065.2 Penaeus monodon
ATTATTTTATTTTATTTTATCTATTTATTCATTTTAATCGGACGCACCATAGTTAACATTTCCTTTTTTTGTTGGTTCCGATTAGTTGCCTGTTTTTTGTTCCAAGCGCTTGATTTGTCGCAAAAAAAAGGTGTAATGACGTTAATAGCGAGCGACAAGGGAGGTAGGGGAAATGAAAATACATAGTGGATAGTTTTTTGCGGGTTATTGCAATTTTATAAAGCGATCATAGATTTATAAAAGGACATTGCTTCATATACTGGCATGATTTCGCCTTTGATATCGGGATTTCTCTCCATTTTCCACCAAAGGAATATGTTTTATTGTTTATTTTTGAAGAGTCATATGTTCGATGTTTCCAAGTGAAATATATTATTCGTGTGAAAATTAGATCGGTTTAACAGAGAGAGACAAAAATAAGGTAGAAAATTATAGCTAGATGGTATTCAAATCTGCTGTACCATGCCAG
>NC_051418.1:22772037-22772238 GCF_015228065.2 Penaeus monodon
CCAAACCTAACAACTAAAACGACATGAAACAATAATGTAAATTGCATACCTCATTTTACCTTTCTTCTTACCATGTACATTAGCGTGACATGAAGCTACTAGCTGGTAAGTCCCTAAAAACGCATTTGTCGTTATTCTTTGAGTTGAGAGAGCGCTATTTCTTCATTTGACTTGAAATTTGGTTTTGGAGCTCTCTACAAT
>NC_051418.1:22772790-22773106 GCF_015228065.2 Penaeus monodon
ACAGATGGAGGGTGGAGTTTCAGGGGAGGTACACGTGGTGATATATTTCATCAATTCTCTGACTCAATGATAAAAACTTGGAACGGCGTTATATGAAATCGATTTGAGAATTTTGAAATCCTAAAAACTATACATTTTTCATTATTATTTTCATTTAGATAAGATGGTGTTTTTGATAATGGGGACCATAGTATTAATTAGCTATTAGTTAATAAGATAATGATAACGTTAATGCTGTCGATTCTGATAGAAATAGTGAAAGTATTATGGAGGATTAAAAGGACTGGTAGTAATCGACCGAATTTAGTGAAAAAGC
>NC_051418.1:22773478-22773554 GCF_015228065.2 Penaeus monodon
AACAATCCGGTTCGAGAAACTTGAATATCAGCAAAATATACTTAGAAGTCATTAAAGCATGTCACACATGGAGCGT
>NC_051418.1:22773695-22774382 GCF_015228065.2 Penaeus monodon
CAACGCTTGCGAGCGACCGTGATCCCTAATGCATTTTCTCAAATATTAACGTCGACTTCATTATTCAAGGAGGCGTTGTTTTTTAAGCTCTTTGGCGTGGCTACCGGAATGAAAAAAAGAGAGAGGCGAAGGAGAGAAGAATAAAGGAAGAGGGAAAGAGAGAAGACAAAGAAGACGAGAGAAAACAGGACCATTATACCATTCATAGGAACATCCATAGAGAAAGTATGTTATTCTGCCTAAAAGTCAGGTGACGGCATAGCAGAAAACCAAGCGATTGAGAGGAAAGGCAACACGAAAGAAAGAAAAATAAGAAAGAAAGACAACAAGAAAGAAAGACAATAAGGAGAAACAAAAAAGGAAAACAGCAAGAAAGAAAAACAGCAAGAAATAAAGACAACAAGAAAGAAAAATAGTAAGGAATAAATACAACAACAACAAAAAAGAAAAACACGACAGGAAGACAACAAGAAACTGAAATAGCACGAAAGAAAAACAGCAAGAAAGAAAGACAGTAAGCAGATAAGAATGTGTGCGAAGACATTAATTCCAGCGGCCATTTCGCAACCCCGGTGGCCGCCGCCCGACAACCCGGACTTAACACACTGATTAGTCCGAGGAATGAAAGTTTCAACACTCTCTTGAGGAATGAAAATGAGGAAGAGTCGAAACAGATTTTTGAATGTC
>NC_051418.1:22775645-22775930 GCF_015228065.2 Penaeus monodon
ATTGTGGGCTACTAATTATGATAGAGCCTGAGATGCTAGTTATATTTTGTAACGCGTCATAACATATTATGGAAATACTTTTTACCAGCTTAAATAATTCATGGCGATCATTCATAACTATTTCATTATTTCACTCTAATTTAAAAGGATAGATGGAACGGTGCAGTCAGATTTAATCAATGAATTGATAGTTCAATGAATTCGATATCACGCGGCGCTGAAGCCAGTCGGTAGGAAATCGGACGAATTACAAAGCAATATGAGTAGATTTGACCTCTCTCTCCT
>NC_051418.1:22776002-22776228 GCF_015228065.2 Penaeus monodon
TTCCAGACATGCAACAGAGGTATTGGGAGGGCGTGGCTGAAGGATGAGTTGTGAGGGCCGATACAAGAAGAGCCTTGTCATTTTTTTATTTTCTTTTTTTTATATATATTTCCCCACACCGCCATTGTTTATTGCCGGGCCGTCGAGGTGCTGGCGATTGCTGTGTCAGGCCGGAGGGAGATCGTGCGAATTTGCCGGGAGAAGGGGAGGGGATATGGTACCGTAG
>NC_051418.1:22776590-22776927 GCF_015228065.2 Penaeus monodon
ATGAGCTTAACAAAGTTACTGGCTCGACCGCCTTCTTTAACCCGCGAAACTGAGGCGTCCAATTGCAGCCTCGCAATGTGTCCAATAATCGTTCTCCGTCAGAGTAAAAGTGTCGAATAAACACATCCCTCCGCCCGCACGCCTGACGCTATCTGTCGATCTGACCGCATCTGTTCGCGCGCCGTAACGCGTCTGCGGTCCTGCACGCGCATCGAAAACCCTAATAGAAGAATGATATATACTCGGAGGAGACGGGGCTTGTGACAGCGACGCTTTCGAAAGGTGGCGGCTCATTCGCTGCCTGTGCCGGTCTCTTTTACCCTTTTGATTCTCCCTG
>NC_051418.1:22777264-22777871 GCF_015228065.2 Penaeus monodon
TCCTCCTTCCTCTCTCCATCTTTCCTCTTCCTCTCTTCTGCACCATCATTTCATATATGTTCTTCACTATCTCCCGTATTTTTCTCTTTATTTTCTTTCCTTTTCCTATCTCTCTTCTGCTTTTTCGTTTCCTCCCCCTCCTCCTCTCTCCGCTCCACCTTTACACTTTTCCACTCCTCTCTTTTTCTCATTACTCTTCCTCTTCCCATATATGTACCGTATCTTTTTTCCCTCCCATCTTTCTATTTTCCTCTTTTTTCCCTTCCATCTTCCCTTCCCCTCTCTTCCTTTCCTTCTTCCTACCTTCCTTCCGCTGTCTTCTTTTCCCTCTTCCTTCCTTCCCCTTTCTTCCTTTCCTTCTTTCTTTCTTCCTTCCTTCCCCTCTCTCCTTTCCCTCTTCCTTCCTTCTTTCCCCTGTTTTCCTTTCCCTATTCCTTTCTTCCTTCCTTCCCCTCTCTTCACTTTCTTCTCTCCTCCTCACCTTCACTTTTCCTTTTATCCCTTCCAGCCTTTTTCGTATGTGAACCTTCGCCATTCCTCTCCCCAGTTTTCTATTTTCTATTTCTTTTTATATTTTCCTTCCCCCTTTTCCACTCCTGTTCGACTT
>NC_051418.1:22777906-22777995 GCF_015228065.2 Penaeus monodon
ATGTTTATTACCCCCCCCCCCTTTACTCTTTCTCCACATTTCTCTTACCGTTCTCCCTCCTCACTCCACTTAATATCTTTCCTTGCTGT
>NC_051418.1:22778106-22778306 GCF_015228065.2 Penaeus monodon
GACCGCATGCACACCCAGATATTTTGCAACTTTTATTTTTAGAGGTTTCTTTCGCCGAGGGTTATTCATATTTGATGTAAAGCATGCACGATTTCATGTTCCTCGAGTAAGTAAATCAAATTGGGGTTCCGGACGCCGTTTTATGCCGGGTAATGGCTGTTTCCGTTTATTTGTCTTTGTGCTTATGATATGCTCACTAC
>NC_051418.1:22779335-22779425 GCF_015228065.2 Penaeus monodon
CGTATCATGTAACCTTTTCAGTTGCTTTATATTTTACTCAGAAAATGACAATTTTTTTTAAGATATTTGTCTTAATGTGCACGTTATTTT
>NC_051418.1:22779543-22779691 GCF_015228065.2 Penaeus monodon
TGGTGTTATTGCCATTATTGTCTTTATTTTTACGATCGATTATGTAGTCTTTTATTTGATATCTGTCTGTTTCACTACTGGCTTTGTTGTAAATGTTTGATTTGATCTTTGTTTTTTGTTACGAAAGTTATGATGATAGTAATTCGTT
>NC_051418.1:22780119-22780230 GCF_015228065.2 Penaeus monodon
CGTGGTAAGTACTAAAATTATAGTCAGTATTGGCGTCTAAAATTTATATTTATTGCTACATACCTTTGGATATAATGATTTGTCGCTTCAAGATGTATGAACACACAGTCG
>NC_051418.1:22780481-22780849 GCF_015228065.2 Penaeus monodon
GAGCGACAGCACTGTTTTTTTTTTACCTCAACGACCGCATGCAAAATCACCGGGATTCAGTGACACTCGCTCGAGCGCTAACTTTCGGCATTCACAAGGGAATCATTATGCATCCTTTATCACTGTAATGACCTGCAGTGTCTCGCGGGACAGAAGACGATGGCATTTGTCTTGAGGGTAATTAGGTGAGCCGAGGTTGACCGGTTCTCGTTTCGTCTCGTCGTTAAGGGCGAGTTGCGTGTTGTTTCGAAGGCGTAATTCCGCCCTTACGGAGGGCCTGGTTCGAGTTGCCACGTCGTCTGTTTCGAGGGCGATTTGACGTGTTATTGTAGACGAGCCTGCTTTGGCGAGCTTGTAAAAACGTTTTG
>NC_051418.1:22781098-22781420 GCF_015228065.2 Penaeus monodon
TTTTCTATTCTATGTAGAAAAAGAGGAAGTGAGAGAGGAAAAGAGTTACCGGATTACGCAATCGTCCGACCGATCAGCTGATGATTAGGTAATAGGTGATGCGTAAGAATAAAAGATAAAACAGGATAAATATACTGATTACGAAATTCGCGGTTACGTGCAGAGAGATGGAATAGATTGTGATATTGACTGGAAATAAAGGGATATGGGAAATAATGAAACAAAAGTACAATGGACGCATTATAAACCGTGATTAGAAATGTGAAAGAATAATTTAGTGACATCATGCATAACCACGCGGAAAAGAACTTATCTTAGTGAA
>NC_051418.1:22781776-22782123 GCF_015228065.2 Penaeus monodon
TTGGACGCCAGAACAAGCTATAGTGGAAGTGTTGCCACTAATAATATTCGATACTTAAGCCGGCGAGTTAAGTAAGAAAAAATGTCTACAAAAAATGCATAAAAAAACGAAATAACAACCGATATAAACGCACCAAAAAGAAGTCTGACCCAAGCAATAAATGATTTCAAGATTCGAAAAAAATAACAAAAAATGTTAAAAGCAATGAAATTATCGTGCGATAAGGTTGAATATGCATTAAAGTTCAGAATCATTGTGGAGCCTGCGACATGTTGCGGTCTGGCCACCTTCGGGCGTTCAGGCCAATGAAGAAATTTCTTGTGCTTGAAAAAATTAACGAGTTAGAA
>NC_051418.1:22783244-22783582 GCF_015228065.2 Penaeus monodon
ACACGTATTTGCGTTAAATGGAATTCCATTACAGAAAAAATAGTACCCGGGAAAGGCGTATATAAAAGAAAATAATGTTACGCAACACGGAAATTAAAAGGAAAAAATAGTATGACGAAGTTAAAAGTTTTAAAATGGCCTCTTAAAATCGGCACGCGGCAACAGCTGTGACTGTGTGTGTGGAGGGGTGGGGGGTAGATGGGGGAAGGGGAGGAGGTGCAAGTGAGTATGTAAATGTGTTACTGAAAAAATGAATTGCTAGTTAGATGATGCTATCTATATCCATAATAAAAAATCGATTATTGGTTCTGTTTTAGATTGGCGGGAGAGGGTAAGCA
>NC_051418.1:22783607-22783711 GCF_015228065.2 Penaeus monodon
TCTAGACGATGACACAGTGGTGGTTTTCCTTATTTTGAAACCAGATAGCGGTAGAAATAAGGGAAACAAGAATAGGACGGATAGAGGAGTGAGAGATGAGTTTA
>NC_051418.1:22783767-22784055 GCF_015228065.2 Penaeus monodon
ATATACAGCAGGACATATAATGCAACGTGATACAATAGAAATACAAAGATGCAGTATAAAAAAATGAAAGGATTATCATGCCGTTACCGCCGCTTCCAGGAATAAGGCTGATATCCCAATCATAAAAACATGGCCAGGATAGACAAAGGAAAATAACTTCGAGATATACGGACTTTAGGATAATAAAAGGGATGGAAAGGATTTTTGCAAACACAGGTTAGGCTAGGTTAAATTCGGTCTTTGAAGATTTGACTTATTAGTCGACGTTTTGTGCGTACATATACTTTT
>NC_051418.1:22784570-22785106 GCF_015228065.2 Penaeus monodon
CAGATACAAATCAGCCATCAAATAATATGGATACACCTAAGAGGGAGAGAAAAAAACAATAACGGAACCAAATGACATAGATTAAAAACGGAATGGATCCCGCGATCGAAAAGCAATTAGATGATAAAAAGCGATAATACAGAGATGATAATTGGAAGGATAGGAAGGGGTATGGGATGTTGATGCCCCAGACGGAAGGGGATCGGGAAGGGTGGCTGGTAAAGAGACTGGAAGAGCTTTGTTGAAGATTAAATGGGAAATGAAGAGCCGTTTGAACAGCAGGATGAAATGGGGAACATGAGAACTGCGTCGTTAAGAGAGAGAGAAAAAAATATGTGTTGACGAAAAGACAAGGACGGAAATGGCGTCAGAAAATTTGACAAGTAATAATATGCGAAATTCAAATGGGGTTTAGCAACGTACTCGGGATGGCCGGGGAGAGGCACGGATGCAGGGATGCTGGGATGCTGGGTCCAGACGTGGGATGATGATACAGTCACGTACAAAGCCCCGGGACACATGCAAATGACGGGCCG
>NC_051418.1:22785156-22785262 GCF_015228065.2 Penaeus monodon
GTGTGCACACGGATGGAAGGGACGATTGGGGATCAGAAATTCTCACTTTTCACTTCTCGTTTATCGCATAATTTCACTCTGCTGTTGATATCTATTGTAGCAATTG
>NC_051418.1:22785305-22785530 GCF_015228065.2 Penaeus monodon
TAGGGCCGTAATCGCAATCAAAACTGCTTTGAGTTATCGGGAACAAGAAAATAGGAACAAGAGAACAGAAGAGAACAAGAAGGAAAAAAGAGAAATGACTATGGGAAATAAGCATAAAGGAATAAAGAGTATAAAAGACATTAAGAGAAAAAGAAAGATTATATGCAGGAAAAAGACAAAAAGGGATGAAAACAAGAGACCAACTGTCTCCCGAAAGTTTATATG
>NC_051418.1:22785603-22785993 GCF_015228065.2 Penaeus monodon
AATGCTTTAGGTATGAAATCAAAGAAAAGGGGAATACACGAAGAACGGAATGAATTTGAGAAAAAGAAAAAGACGGGCGCGTGGGAAATGGACTCTGAGAAAGAGGGAAAAAAGAAGATGAGCAAAATGAAGAGAAGAGAGGAAGGTCGTGAGAAAGAGGGAGACGAAGAAGGGAAGAGAGGGGGGGAGGGGGAACGAGGGAGGAGGCGAGGGGAGACAAGGAAGGGAGGGAGGGAGGGAGATAAGGGGGAAGGGGGGCAGAGGAAACGTCTGTCTCGACTGATCTCATCTACATGATTACATGTTTCGACTCTGCCACCGTCCGATTTGTTTTATGCGATCGGGTATCACGTCTCATTTTTTTGTTTTTTTGAAATTTCTCCGTCTGTT
>NC_051418.1:22786070-22786209 GCF_015228065.2 Penaeus monodon
TTGTATGATTTTTTTTAGTACATTACCAATGGCTCGACGTGCGTGTGTATGATTACTTTAATAGGACCAACTGTTCGGGAGCCTTCAGAAGTTGCCATAGAATTTGGTATAACATTATCTGTTGTGCGTCTGATGTCAT
>NC_051418.1:22786303-22787413 GCF_015228065.2 Penaeus monodon
CCCTTCCCCCACCCCACTTCCCCCAACACCCCCTTGACCAGTGCCCTGCTCTGCATGATTGCATGTCGTGGGATTGGAACATGATTCGGGTACTCCTGCGGTCGGAGGCAGAGTAAAAGAGGAAGATATAGATGGGAAAGATGGTGGAAGGAAGGGAGAGGAAGGGGAGAGTAAGAAGGCAAGGCTGAGTTTGGAAAGACAGTAGAGGGAAAGGAGATGAAAGAAAGAGTAGGGACATAACAGTAAAATGGGGAAGGCGGTGGAAGAAAAGGGAGGAGGGAGAGAAGAAGAAAGCAAATCGGAAAGAGGTAGAAGGGAGTGGAGGGAAAAGAAGGGTAAAGAAGATAGGACTGAACTGAGTAAGACGGCGGTAGAAAAAGATAACAAAGAATTATTATTGCAAGACGGAAAATGGTGGGGAAAAAGAGAGGAATTAGGTAAGATCATTTAAGGAAAGATGATAATGAAATGGGGAAGATGAAAAGACGGGAAAGGGAGGAGCTAAAACCAAATGGGAAGACGGTAGAAAGAAGAATAGGACAAGAATATGATACTGAATTGGCGAAGATAATGCAAAGAGGAAAAGGAGACGACAGGTAAGGTACTAAGGTAACCTAAAGTCATTACTATGTTCAAAAATTGCACAATGACTTCAATGCCAAAATAGGTAGTTATCCTTATAGACCATAATCTCTACCGTAATCAGCGTATTGAATGGCTATGATAAATGTGAGTCGACGATAAAAAAGAAGAAGGAAAGAAGTAAAGACGAATATGTCCAACACAGTAAAGTACACAGTTTCGTTACGCTTTGTTCCTACCGTTATTAGAATAGTTTACGCTTGGATTACAAAGTCGCAAAGAAAACGGATGGTGTGTGGGAATGAGCAATACGTCTTTTTTTTCTTTCGTTATATCTCTCAGCTTAATGATAAGTCTGTTTGTTTTATTACGTCATGTTTCCTCATTATCAGCTACTCCATTACACACTTTGGAAAGAACGAAAATAATAATAATGATAAGTTATCAGCGTGACTTTGAATGATGCTATCGGGAATCCTGTATTACTGGCTTTATAAGAGTAGTATTTTGTCGAGCATGTGAGACTGT
>NC_051418.1:22787620-22787809 GCF_015228065.2 Penaeus monodon
GGGGGGGGGAACTCCCACTATTACGAGCAAGGCAGGTGTGAGGAGAGCGGAGGCAACGTGCAGAAATCAGGAATTATTCCAATTACACACCCGAATGCTTGTGATATATGACCGCAAGGGATTATTGGAGATGTGCTTGTGGATAAAACAGCTAAAATCATATGAAATGGCAGCTGTACTTCGTTTCAG
>NC_051418.1:22788188-22789447 GCF_015228065.2 Penaeus monodon
CAGATTTTAGTAGCAAATTCCACCCCATCATTATCTGAGTTATTGCTATAGTAAACTGGTTCTATATCTCAGTTGGCTAGTAATTTATATCACCGACATTGTGCAGTGAGAATGCATATGCCTTTGCAGACATTATACAGTTGTTGCAACATAATATAGCACACACTAGTGATGCACGCCATGTGTACAGCGTATCTCATATGCACACGAACTCGCGCATTGTATTCACACACACATGCACAATAATCGTGGTATTTGTTCCCTTCTGTTGTCATATAACTTCATATCATAATTATGCAGACGGTAATTAAAGCACGTCACAATATTATTGCAGTTCATCAATAGCTGTAGCTCGTATTTGCAGTACCAATTAGGTGGTATAATTATTACATTTTTTTTTTATTGCTGACGCATTTCATTATTAGAGTGTGCACATTGTTGCAACATGATGCAACGCAGCGCGGTTCGGTGAGACAAGCTGTTCGAGGGCAAAATATTTGCATTTTTTCTCTCTCTTTTTTATGTTACCTTAAAGTGAATAAGTAATGTCGATTCATTTAGATGGAGGGTAGCTTGATTCTCATTTTGATATGCGGTTACTCGATTCTAACCACTTCTGATGTCGAGCAGTGCGATTCTAATGCCAATATAGAGTAACTTGATTTCACCTCGTAAGAGCCTCGCATTCTCGGCATACCATCAGCATCGCTAGCCTTAGTTGCAAGAGCAGCATATATCATTACCGTATATCATTAAGAGCTTGTTATTAAGGGGCATTATCATAATTACATCGCATGGATTGGGTGCATCATTAGGCTATCATTAGGAGGACGTCATTACCAGTACAAGGAACGACAATTACCCTTGTATTGCAACGACAGAGGCGACAAAACGTGCAACTGCGCGAGGGCCGAGAAGATGCCACACGACGGTTCGCTTCTGGGTCGAAAATCCTTTTGGAAAACCTTGATTCAGTAGCCTTTACGGATCAGAGTTAGTCCCCAGGGCAGAGGCATGCCGCGGATAGAAAGACATTCTTGAGTTAATGTTTTTTAATTTGTTTCTTTATCGTGGAATTTAGTGTAACTTGATCGCGGCGTTTCATTTAAGTGCTGGAGGTTGAAATGTTGAGGCTGGCGAGTGTTTCTATATCCAAACTGTGATTAATGGATGACTCACAGCTTCTCTAAATTTGTTGTTTACTTTATCCCTGAGTAAAAATGATTAGAAATTTTCTAGAGAACTGGGAGGAATTCGGA
>NC_051418.1:22789476-22789576 GCF_015228065.2 Penaeus monodon
GAATGAGAGAATACCTGAGCTCTACCGGCATTCGGCTTCAATTCATTATCAGCTGTGCGTTAAGTTTATCTGCGATGTTTGTTTGAATTGGCTTTATAAG
>NC_051418.1:22790429-22790736 GCF_015228065.2 Penaeus monodon
CTTTTAGCAGGATGCATCCTATCTACATTTTCCCCTCCCCCGCCCACTGTTTCTAAATGTGGGATATTTGCCACGACCCGCATAGGAACGCAAGTAAATCGTGCACGTGATCAACTTGCACGGAAGAATATTTTTAAGGAAATAATTCTAACACTTGGTTCTGTATTCTTTCTTCAGTTAGGAGCCTTCCGTAGTGTGGGAAATAGCTCGTCTGTGCCGCGCTGCTGAAAGGTACGTGGAAGTCTTACGTAAATGTTTAAAGAAGGAAAAAAAAATAAATTTACAAAAAATAAATTACGGTGGTCTT
>NC_051418.1:22790801-22790914 GCF_015228065.2 Penaeus monodon
AAGATATAAAACATTCCATGCTCGGCATTCCTTAAAAGAAAGATTAAGAGAAAATATTTCATATGAGATGGTCTTTGCATCGTAGGCTACCATGAACCACACCGTTATTAGCG
>NC_051418.1:22791125-22791293 GCF_015228065.2 Penaeus monodon
ATGAATGAGATAAGTGAAAGGTATTTTCTCTACGGAGGAGGGAATGGCCAACAAAAACACGATGAAAGTAAGGTTGTAGAAGAGACAAGACAAAGGTCAGGGTTATGCGAAGTAAGGTACATATTAATGACGAAAATGTTACGAAAATTGAGTATCATAGAGGCGGAG
>NC_051418.1:22791407-22791579 GCF_015228065.2 Penaeus monodon
ATGTAAAAACAGAAAATAGAGTAGAAATATTTAGAAATTCATGGATAAAAGGAAATACAGAGTCAGAGGGAGAAGAAGAGAAAAAGAAAAGGAGTGTGTAAGTAACTAGTTTATATGACATGTAGAATACACTGAACGCACACTTTGACTCCTCCCCACCCCCACAAGTTTA
>NC_051418.1:22791681-22791942 GCF_015228065.2 Penaeus monodon
TCCTTACCCCCTAAAGTGCTATAAGCCCTGAACACTCCTCCTGCCCCCCCCCCCTCCCCACACACACACACTCTTCGCTTCAACTTAACCAACAACCCTTTGCTCTTGTGACCTTTGCACTCAAGTCCTGACCTCTGCTGACTCGACTTCTGTGACATTCTCCACGCACAATTATCTGTCTGAAACTTTTTAAAAAGTGTTCTACTTAATAGACCTAGATGCAAGATTACATTTAACCGTGACATACCGGAACATGGGCTT
>NC_051418.1:22792007-22792223 GCF_015228065.2 Penaeus monodon
TATAGAGAAAGGTCAGTGTTATTCAACCCGGACAGACAGTCAACTTAATTAAAGACAGACGAGATGTAATGAGGGGTGGATAGCTCTCGTGGGGCGTGTGTGCGGGCGGTTTAGATCGTGCCCACTTGTTAGGACAGACTAATGGGTCACCAGCTCTCATCTCGGGTTTCACACTGCGTGCAAATTCTCAATTGTAACGGCCTATCACTTGGACTC
>NC_051418.1:22792607-22793459 GCF_015228065.2 Penaeus monodon
ACTTAGGTCTAATACTTAGGTAGTGGCCAAATACTTAGACAGTGGCCTTATACTTAGGTAGTGGCGTTATATTTAGGTAGTGGTCTTATGCTTAGATAGTGGCCTTATACTTAGATAGTGACCTTATATTTAGCGGCCTTATATTTAGTTAGCAACCTTGTACGTAGACAGTGGCCTCATATTTACTCATAGGGGCCCAATACTTAGTGGCCTCATACTTGCTCATAGAGGCCCTATACTTGGCGGATTTATACTAAAATAGTTGCCTTATACTCTCTCTCTCTTTCTCAGACCGGACGGGATATCTGACAACCGTTCGATTGGCAACACAGGCCATTTTTGACTCAGGGAGTAATTAGTGACCGTAAGCCAGCATTTAAAGATATAAAAAGACACTTGTTTACTGTCGCTGGACTCAGAGGCCCGCGCTTTTGGGAACCTTAAGCCCAAAAGGGAATGTTTTGCACGTACAGGAAATGTGATTTGAGGGGCAAGGTGTTTTTTTTTCGTATGGCTTATTGGGCGTGAAATAGGTTTTTCTTTCTCTGTGGATTTGTAGAATTTAAATTAAAGAGGACAGGATATCCTGAGAATTTCGAGAAAAAAAAACGAAAAAGAAAACTGGTCACCATATAAGGTAGACATGATAAAAAGTAGTAGAGCTATGAGATAAACAAAGAATGGCGCAATAACCCAGACATTAAAGGTTATCCTAGCCTTATCCACCACTTACCTCTAGCTTGTCATTATCCTACAAGATCATTTCCGACCGGTTCGTATCCAGTGGCCTTTTTTCATGATGGATAACGTTGTCCATCGGTCGAATGAAATTGATATAACAAGTGAGGGTAA
>NC_051418.1:22793479-22794334 GCF_015228065.2 Penaeus monodon
TAAAGAAAAGGTGTGAGAGAAAGCAGGAGATAATCGGGCTTGGAATGAGGGTTTTGGTAGTAATTTTCAGAAGGTTCTGATTGAGTTCGTGGCGTCGTCGATTCGTTGTCGATAAATGGGCGATATTTTCAGCACCTCCGATTAAGAGGGAAAGATGATATTAGAGATTATGCATGAATTAGAGAGTGTAAGAGAAGGCACACAAGAAAAATCGCCATGCAATATTTTCTGTAGGTTGAAAATTGTTCCCTCAAGACTGGCTAAGTGGAGTACACAAATAAGCAATATTTTTAATGATAATTTTGGTTATAAAAGACGGAAAGTGCAATGATATAATTAGGCGCTGCTTTCCGTAGATCAGTACGATCAGTTACCAAATTAAAAATCCTTCTCGCTCTGGAAGGCTGGGGCAAATACACCGGAAATGGTTATCATCTCAGGAAAAAAAGCTATAATACTGAGATAACGCAAGACATTTATTTGTACTTTAGAGATACAACACGTGCTTAATTGTG
Source organism: Penaeus monodon (assembly GCF_015228065.2). Taxonomy (NCBI): domain Eukaryota; kingdom Metazoa; phylum Arthropoda; class Malacostraca; order Decapoda; family Penaeidae; genus Penaeus; species Penaeus monodon. The sequence goes on from NC_051418.1 coordinate 22,793,995, forward strand.
CCCTTGTGTGTCAATGTTTATATTCTGTCTGTGACGTTAAGCACGTGAAACAACAGGGGACAAACAACAAAAGCGCCAGACTCGGTGTAAGAGCTTGTTGACATCTCTATAATGCGATATTACGGTTATGGCAATTTTCATAAATCATGGCAGTGTTTACGGATTACTGCGTCATTCACGGCTAATGCTCGAGTCTTTTCAGATAATTGCAATTATTTCGATAAACACGTTGTAATTCCTCGACGGAAACTGCAGCCCATCAATCGTTCGAACACCGGGACGAAGCCAGAGCCAGGAGATCTCAAGCGAGGAGACCGAGATAAAAATACACATCCAGGCG
>NC_051418.1:22795048-22795131 GCF_015228065.2 Penaeus monodon
TAATCGACAAGTGAACATAGGTATTAAGAGGTAACCTTAATTACTGTGAGAACACCCGGTGAACCAGAAGCTAGGAGTAGCGG
>NC_051418.1:22795366-22795927 GCF_015228065.2 Penaeus monodon
ATAAAATGAGAGGAAATCCACGGAGAGGCACTTTATCCCACTTGAAGTCAGAGTACACTTTCGAACACACACACGCATCGGTACGTACGTATGAACACAACATCTCCTCTGTTCACAACTGTACGCACTCAAGACCGTGAAATGGCGCAGATACCCAATAATTACGCATCGCATATAGTTTCAAATTGTCCTCAATTTTTATATCCTGTCAACATGGATCACCCCCACCCCACTCCCTTCCCACCATGCACACGCGCACACTTACCTTAATTCTCCAGGGAAATCTAACCTGTCAAAAATTTAACCCGTTGTTACAGTGATTACTGAGCAAAGGTATGATTTTCTTGCTAATTTGTCACGGCCTTTCTATATTTTAAGGGGGAGGGGGTTGACTATTATATCCGATAATAATTCTTTTGAGTACAAGAGCGATATAACGTTTAAAACGGTCGTAGGCATTATAGTTGTTAACGTGTGAACTACCCTAAAAGTGCTTTCCTCTTCCTTTCTTCGTTGCCTTCTTTTCTTTGGTTTCTCATTATTCTTATGTGAAAAAAAGAA
>NC_051418.1:22796037-22796298 GCF_015228065.2 Penaeus monodon
GGATAAATAACCTCGTGTAGCCTTTGGATATCCCCTCCCCCTCCATGTTTCACGTTGATATTCCCTTTGCTTTATGAAACTACTGTAGCTTACAAGAACACTGACAAGAACAGCTGAACTAATGGCGGTCCGTTAGCGAGGAAAGGAAAAGAATAACAAAGATGCTGTTGATGATTTTTGATAGTAAAATTATCGTCTGCTCTATAATAATTTTTGTAGTATATGAATTTATCGTTAGTCACTTTTTTAGGGGGGGGGGGG
>NC_051418.1:22796418-22796719 GCF_015228065.2 Penaeus monodon
ATGTATAAATAGTAGATACAAAAGAAAATAAATGTTTAGAAAGAAATGAAGGAAAATTCTTACTTAAAAGAAAGACGTTAATGGTACAAGAAGATAAATAAACAGAACTTTAAAAAGTAGTCATTTTGCTCACGACAATAATGAAACTTGGAAATAACAGTAACAGAAGCAGGAGACGACTAGCAAGACCAGCTATTTTCAGAGGAAAATTCATGGAAACAAATGCCTGATAATCACAACCTTTTCTTTTATTTTAATGTTCTAATGCATCACCGGCCAACGTAATGAGTGTGGGGAGGTA
>NC_051418.1:22796744-22796835 GCF_015228065.2 Penaeus monodon
ATTAGGGAGAGCAGAGAGGGAAAGAAGGAAACAGAGGTAGTGATTATTAGGAAGCAAGCAGAGAAGGTTAGGGAAAACTATGAGCGATCGA
>NC_051418.1:22797261-22797555 GCF_015228065.2 Penaeus monodon
AGATCCCATTTTTACTTTTGGGAAGTTGCAACGAGGCGATAATTTCCTGCGTTTGAAAGCATCGGCTGCAGCGCGCACAACACGTGTTCGTTTTCCGGAAAAAGTAAGCGGAAGTCGGAGTCAGGCGCACAAGGAAAGGCCTTTCGCAGACTGCAGTTACGGGAAGTGGTTGCGCTTAAATCAATTGAAGGTCTGTAATTAAGCGACGATAAAGTGTTTGGTTCTCGATTACTGATGCTATTATACTCGGTAAGAAAGAAGTCACACGATTTCGTTGTATGAGGGCGTGGGGGT
>NC_051418.1:22797658-22797916 GCF_015228065.2 Penaeus monodon
CGGAATGATTTAGGAGAGAAAAATGGACTTCTGAAGCGGGCGACAGGGGGAAAGATGTGGAAATTACAAGGAACAGAAAAATAAAATAGAAAGGGAATAGAAATGAAGAGGTGGGGCGTTAAAGTTCGCTGAACAGAAATGGAAAATAGAAAAATATTCCTCATTACTGTTGACAGATCTTTGTTTGAGCATATTCCTAAGATCTTACCTCGAGTTGTCGTTGGATATTGCATAGGAAGCAAATTTGCATGCAACAGT
>NC_051418.1:22798094-22798413 GCF_015228065.2 Penaeus monodon
TAGCTGAACTAAAGTGAGAGTGGGTGAGGTTATGGCGAATATACATTACTTTAGCTTAGGTGAGGGATATATTTGATTTCGTGTGACTCCAACAGGATACAGGAGAGCCAATTAGATTCGGCTAAGATAGTTTCCAAGGTTTCAGCAGATCATGCAGTATTTGTCTCCATTGCAAATGTGCGCAATCTTTTCAGACTTGGAGATGAGAGGTTTGTTTTAATTTCTGTCTTATTTATAATTTAGCTATCATACACGTTTCCCTTGAGTTTGTATCGTGGTATTTAAAACCGATTAGAGGTATTTGACTCTTCTAGGGGAA
>NC_051418.1:22798434-22798925 GCF_015228065.2 Penaeus monodon
GTATTGCAATGGCATTTACTGTTTTACAAACTCATGGCCATCTTTGAATACATTAAAAAGTGAGGCCGGAGCATCGCCCTGTTAAATAACTAGAAATCTCTCTCCATTCTGATGACTAGAAAAGTGAAGTTAAAACATGGTTCTGTTGAGCAATATGACATTAAATACTAGAAACCACCCTCTTCTTATTAAATTGAAAACTGCATCGCCCTCGTACATAGAGATAAACCTTGATTTTGGCCCATTTTGACAAAGCGTATACAATTATTACCCCACGAGCAGTGATTTAGTTATCTTTTATTTCCATTCCGGTAAACGATGCTCTAAGGCACCAGGGGTGTGAGAGGGCGATGCTAAACACTCCTTAAATAGGGCTTCCATGAGATCATATATGAATTCCTTAATTTTCTGAAATCACTCTAGATTACGAACCAGGAAGTGTGACATTACAGGTACTGCACCGTGTACAATGTCCTGGGTGTAGGTTATGT
>NC_051418.1:22799237-22799327 GCF_015228065.2 Penaeus monodon
AAGGTATTAAGTGAAATAAATGAAACATCATTAATCTTCCCCGAGGAGCGAAGCCGGTTAGAGATAAAACTTTAATCATCAAAAGGGTCG
>NC_051418.1:22799427-22799715 GCF_015228065.2 Penaeus monodon
TATACATATTTGTCTTTTCTGTCACGACTTTTGAACTTTCACAGATATGAATAGTTGTGGACAGAGTTGAATATATCTGATTGAAAATAAGGAAATGGAGGAAAATGATCTTGATATAAAAGAAATGTCATGATTGATTGTAGAAATGATTATTATTACTATGCATAGTATATAGAAAAAAATACAACCCCCGTTTTTACACCTAGATATATATACAAATGCACATGCAGTAACGGAATAGAACAAAGGCAACAATTTTGCATTTTAGCAGACCATCAAAAGTCAGAC
>NC_051418.1:22800268-22800433 GCF_015228065.2 Penaeus monodon
TGCCCCCCACCCCCACCCCTTGCACCTAGCCATTCCCTTCTTATGCGCTCCATTTCTTGTTAATTTGCATACCGCTAGGGGACACGCGAAAACATGTATTCGAAAGTGGGTAACATAGACATTTGCAGAGAATTACAGAGTAAGATTTTTTTCCCCTTTTTCTTC
>NC_051418.1:22800490-22800561 GCF_015228065.2 Penaeus monodon
ACGATTCCTTCCTTAACACCCGTGTTTCCCTTCCCTTTATTTGTCTTGTTCCACGCTCATCGGTTTTCTTA
>NC_051418.1:22800608-22801263 GCF_015228065.2 Penaeus monodon
AATCTTTATCGTCCGTTTCCGCCCTCGGCTTATTCTGTAATGTAAGGGTGGAGGTAAAGTGATGAGATGGAGGGGAGGGGGTGCCGGAAGGGAGGGGGAAGGGGCAAGCACAGAAGTAAGAGGAGAGAAGGAAGTTAATAATGAGAGCGATATGCTACTTTGCGTGAAGTTCAGTTGGTGTTTTCTTTGAAGTAAGATTCTTTAAGTTCCCATAAAAATGGACAAAAAACTTCGGCAATGATTTGCATCGGAGCTTAGACTTGCAATTATGTTGTTATTATCATTACAGTTTTCTCGTTTTTCTTTTGCCTTAGCTATACCGTGCTCTCTCGTTTTTAGAAATGGATACATAATCCTTGATAAAGAGAGACATGGAATAGGGAGAAAAAAGAGGGGAATTCATTTCAGAGAGTGAGCAAAATTACAGGTCCTTTTCGGCTGTCACGGGATCTGAAACACGCGGGTTGGAAACACTGCTCACGCTGCGGGTCTCTCTCTCCACGGTTGCCAACCCTGCAATCAACCCTTACCGAGAGAATTACGATGACTTTTCTAAGACAACTACTGTAATGACATGGTTTTATCCCCCCCCTCCTCCTCCTCCCCAACGCCCTACCACCCACTGTTTGAAGTCTTTTAATATGCAGAGTAGTTG
>NC_051418.1:22801352-22801841 GCF_015228065.2 Penaeus monodon
CGATTCGTCTTCCTTTCCCTCTGAAGCGTTGAGCAGAGCCATGACTTCCACGTTACATATATTCCGCGAGTTTAAGACATAATGCAAGGTTACGGACGCGGCAATCGAGTAAATCCTCTATACCGTCTGGCAATCATGAGAGGGCCATTAGCGGTATAATTTCCCTTGTTTTGAACATGAGGCTTATTGCAAAAGCTAGGCGAAGACTGTAAACTAATGACACCTGGAATTGGCTCTGGTCCTTTCTTGAAGGGATTCGGACATGCGGTCTACCACAGCGCGGGAAAAGAACGGACACGTTGGCGCTTCTTGACATAGTGTCATCGGCAAGGAGCTAGCTGACAGACGGAATGTCATTGCTGACTTTTTCTCTTTTTTTATCGTGTGTGATTTGAAAAGGAGGAAGGGTTGGGGTGAGCAGGCGGAAAGAATTAAGGAGAGGTTTATTACTATGCGTCTGTTTGTCTGCTGTTTCTTTCGTCGTTTCTT
>NC_051418.1:22802144-22802283 GCF_015228065.2 Penaeus monodon
CGATAATAACGATGTGGTTCATGGTAGCCAGCGAGGCAAAGACCATCTCATATAAAATATTTTCACTTAATCTTTCTTTTAAGGAATGCCGAGCATGGAATGTTTTATGATATCTTCAATAGACGAAGAATGAAGAAAC
>NC_051418.1:22802612-22802764 GCF_015228065.2 Penaeus monodon
ACTAAAGCTAAAAAATGCCTAAAACATTTTTTTTTTTCTGGGTTGAGGATGCAGGAAGCCATTTCTAATACTTTCATAATCATCCGCCTGGCGACGCTGATGGGCTATGATTCGGCAACTGAGATGTTTGTTGATGTGTTGTTTTGTTCACC
>NC_051418.1:22802804-22803324 GCF_015228065.2 Penaeus monodon
GGAGGAAAGAAAGTCGTGTCTGTGTTTGCGTTGGCGCTGGTTCCGCCTTGACGTGGCTTCGTTATCTTGGGATGTCTTTTACTTATTATTTTTTTTTATTTATTTGTTTATCTCTTTTTTTTTTTTGTAGCGTTATGTTTATCTATTTTTGTTTGTATTACGCTTGTTGTCGTCTATGTCTTTATTATGTATGTTATTTGTCTTTGTGTGTATTATGTTTGTTATTTGTTTTGGTTTGTAGTGCGCTCGTTATCTGTCTTTGTCTGTATTACGTTTATCTGTTTTTGTATTACGCTTGTTATTCGTCTTTGTATTACGCTTATCATCTGTCTTGCCTGTATTACGCTTATTATCTGTCTTTGTCTGTATTACCCTGTTGTAGTTCTTCTGTTTTCTGTTTTTATAATTCGTAGCCGGACGGCTGTTCTTGTCTGTTCTTGGCTGTGCTTTTATTTTTGTTACCAACATGACCTTGATCTCTAGCATTTATAGTTGATTATCAAAGTTTGTGTTAGTTGTC
>NC_051418.1:22803494-22803598 GCF_015228065.2 Penaeus monodon
TCTTTTCTTACCTCTTTACATACAGACTCTTTATCATATGTGTCTATGAGCCCTCTTTCCTCACTTGTTATGTTTATCATCTCGGTGTAACCCCCCCCCCCCCT
>NC_051418.1:22803640-22803802 GCF_015228065.2 Penaeus monodon
ATCCGTCTTTATTAACCATCTATTTTTTATTGTCTTATTATTACCATCATATTTTTTTTACTTGAAATACGATGCGTAGAGTCATTTATTGTAGTGGTGTACTGTGTGTTTTCTTTTTTATGCTATATGAAAAATTTATTTGCCTACTGTTGTCACAGTACA
>NC_051418.1:22803886-22804758 GCF_015228065.2 Penaeus monodon
AAACTCGCAGGGAGCTTTTTCTCAGGGGTAATGCCAGTCGCCCAAGAATGTAATCCCCGCTGATAGACGAGCGCCAATCATTTATGGGAACACGAGGACCGGCTACGTGACGGAGCCTAGGAGACACACATTAAATAAACCCCAAAAAGAAGGGAAAAATGGAGCAGAAGTCTCTATATGCCTTCAAACTTTCTTTCCCAGGTGTTCTCGTGTGTTTTATTATCTCGTTTTATTTTCTCCTGCGTAGCTTCTTCCGTTTTCCTGCGACTTGAGCGTTAATCGGAGTCGTCAACCTGGAGATTGTGAATTCCGTTCGTCTTGCCTTTGCTTAGAGGCCGACTGAGCCGCGTTTGTTATTTTAGTAAATATATCATAGAAGAGTAAAATCGTGAATGACTTCTAATATGGTTTAAAATAGTCCATAAACGTATTATGTGTTTATTGTAAAGCAGGTAAATTTGTGGTCAGATGGTATTTCCTTGGATTCCACCGCAGAAGAAGAATGTTTTTTATAAAGTTTATTATGAAGCTGATTTTTAGTGTTGTACTAACAGGAAATTTATTATAAAGCTAATGTTTTCCTTTGCCACTGTGGTAATTAATAATAAAAAATGCAGGTTATATTGAACTACATAGCATACAGAATCAGTCTTTTCTTGGTATGGACATAAAATACGTGGATGAGCATTTACACATGTTAATAGGGCCATCTCAGTGCCTAACGTGTGAGGGCAGATGGTTCAAGGCTGATTGATATTCAGGCCACCTGTTGTTACGTTTGAGATTTCTAACATTCCTGGATATCATCTCGGACTTTCGTACAAGTGCCCTAGTTACCTTTTATCCCTAATCTCGTAGGAAATTCTCCTCCT
>NC_051418.1:22805177-22805274 GCF_015228065.2 Penaeus monodon
ACGGGGAAAGTGTATTCCAGAGGGAGAGTCTTGATACACAGATTTTCTCGAAACCAGCTCTCTTATATTTGAACTTCCCTCTCTCCTCGCTCCAGAT
>NC_051418.1:22805432-22805813 GCF_015228065.2 Penaeus monodon
ATATTATATTTATGAGAATCCCCTACAGAGCAACAGGGGAAAATCAAAGACTGATATAGACTCAGAATCCCCTTGATATGCAAACATGAACATGAAAATAATGGAAAAGATGAAACACAGCATAAGATTAGTTAAATTTGTTAATTTTAGTTTTAAATTCATTAATAGCCACTTCGGATATAATATCGAATGTGATTGAATTAAGCACAATATATCTGATGGTAAAGTGTTTTTCACAGAACGACAAAATAGACACCGGGACTGTCGATGGGCTGAAGCTGTCCTGACCTATTGAGCTTCGGCAGCAACCGGTAATTTGCTTTCAGTTAATAGATATGTATTTAACTAGGGAGGATTTTCTCTCTTTCAAAGACGTGGTTT
>NC_051418.1:22806410-22806866 GCF_015228065.2 Penaeus monodon
GCATTCTTCAAGACGTTGATCATCTTGTTAGGCAGTTAGGAGTTTCAAATACTCTATATAAGTATCGGTTTGTGTTTCATCGATCTTCCACTCTTGGTTAACTCCTAACAATAGCATTGTTTTTTGCGATCAGGTGCTTCACGAAAGATTTGGAACAATACCCAGTAAATCCTATAATGATTATGGAAAGAGAAGGTTTGAACTTAAAAGAAAAAAAAAAGCCTCCAAATGCAATATTGAACATTATCTTCTCAAATATCCCATTTATTACAGATACAAATTTGGTTTATATGAACAGAGGTAGCAATGGTTTCTCCATTATGTGAGCAAGGTTCAGCACTTTAGCAGTGAGACCGTTGAAACATTTTTGGCTTTATTATGTAAGAGCATAACGTAACGTGAGCGCAGTGGCGTGGACTCTTACAGTGTCTGTAATCAAAGCGTGATGATCTTTCA
>NC_051418.1:22807092-22807397 GCF_015228065.2 Penaeus monodon
GGGGGGGGGGGGGGTTATGATCTGTAAGTCCGTTTGACCGCTACAAAAATCTCGACACGGCTTGTGTACTTTAGGTGAACCTTAGTCGGAATTATGGTATACCCCTTGTGTTATTTCCCCCCCTTCTTTCCTCACCCAAGAATGATTATTTGCATCAATTTATGGCTTTATTAGAGGCGAAAGAACGTTGATATATGGGTGATAGGTGGTTACCACATCCGGGGATTAATTAGAATAAAGATTTTTGTTAGATCATTTCCTTTCAAAACCATATGTCTGCTCTGCTCCCATACGATAAACCGGAG
>NC_051418.1:22807470-22807670 GCF_015228065.2 Penaeus monodon
GACCCGTAAAGGTAGAGGAAAAGTATTTGTGTACAAATCCAGGCCCAACGCTTCGTAATATTTGGGTATCTTAAAGTAATAGTTTTGTGGACGTGTTTTCGTCTTTTTCGTAGTGTCGGTAAATACTATTAGAGATTTTTGCCAAAGTAAACCTTGCATTAGGGAAATAGATTATGGTATTACTTTATGTATTTGAAGTA
>NC_051418.1:22807722-22808290 GCF_015228065.2 Penaeus monodon
CTCGAACGTGGTTACACCCTCAGGCAGACACATGGAGATACATGGAGAGAGGAAATGTCTTAACAGAATCATCCACAATATTTTAACAACTTTATGAATCTTGAAATGAAGAAAAGTAGCCTGTAAACATGGGTAAGTAATGTACGTCATTTGCGGTAGTTTACTTATGTAAATGAGTGGTCGTGCTTGTAATTAACTGGGCAGGTGATAATAGGTGTAGCGTAACTTATGATTATTATCACATTTCGAACTTCCTGTACTGGGGAATGAAGACGTTTTGTTTACAATCAATATTTATCAGATATTTTTTCCCACTCTCCTTATTCATCTTCTCCATTTTTATTCTTTGTTGTGAACGATTAGGTGGTGGTAATTACGAATGCAATTATCTTTCAGGTAATTAGGAGGAAGAGCAGCGGAAAAGAAGATAAATTAGATTTCGCAATTACCGTGTTGTTTATATAATATGGCGTTTGTATTGCTTGTGAAAGAACTGTAGATTTTTGTTCAAGTTTCTATGTTTTTTTATTAAGTAGGCATATTCAGAGCCACATCAGCATGTGGATAT
>NC_051418.1:22809043-22809107 GCF_015228065.2 Penaeus monodon
CTGTATCACTTGAAGTGCACTTACAGTACAGAATTGATTAAATCATATATACCTAAATTTATCC
>NC_051418.1:22809758-22810485 GCF_015228065.2 Penaeus monodon
ATTTAATAAATTTTATACTGTAAGTACATTCCAAATGATACGAATATTTCTACTAAGAGTGCTCGGTGCCAATGCAACCAGAGCAGAAGATCAACCCAAAAAGAAACAACCACAACTCGGCCGCTGTAGTACCCGCTCGTTTTCACAACCTCTGTAACCGCTCGCTGCCATAACCACAACAATCACTCGAAAATGCGGCTACAGCCCTCGTTATTTACCGCAGTTACATGGATCGCACGTCATTACGAATACAGTTGTTCTCCGACGCAAACCACAGCACTCGTTCAGCTATCGTTTCGCTGAAATCACTCGTTACCTGAACTCCGGCAGGCGCGCGACACTGCCATTACAATCGCTCGCTACCACGTCAGATGAGCACCAGTGGGGCATAACTCTCGATTGATATGATTTAATGACATCACGTCTGTCCCCTCAAGTGTTCTTTGTTCTCACCCGATGTTCTTTCACCTGTTCCCACCGCCCCGAAGTTGAAACATCTGCCTTTTCCTGGATTGTAGTGACTGAGTGACTGGCCGATTTGATAATGGTTCTACTGCTCGTGGCATCAACTACGTGTCTGCTATTGTGATGTTATTAGTATCATTTCCGTCCGGCTCTTCAAAGCTGCCGCGCAGATTTTGCCGGAGAGGCGTTTGTCACTTTTAGGTGGCTGCGGCGAGAGGAATGCTTGACGAGAAGTATAGAACTACCAACGCTCTTTCGTTCT
>NC_051418.1:22810728-22810976 GCF_015228065.2 Penaeus monodon
TTCCCAGTTTGCGCCCCAAATTACGATTATGTCTGTATGTCAGTAATTCTGTCGTGAATTTAACAAGACGGAGTAGCAGCCAGTGACGTGCCTAACGTATGCAAATCGCCCCCTGTTCTCAGCTTCCTGTTCGCGGCTGTCAGTTACTGCACATAAATGCTACAGACTGCGGCACCCCTTTGAATAATAATGAGAAAACCTTTAGAGCAAGATTCGTCTCAGTGTGGGTATGCAGTTCCGAAAGTTTC
>NC_051418.1:22811380-22811663 GCF_015228065.2 Penaeus monodon
AGACCTATATTATCTATTATGCAATTGATAAAGCTACTCCCGCCGTAGTACTCCCAAGCCACTTGCCTCCACCCACGGCCTCTCTTCCAGGTATACAGGTAATATCACAACCACTTGGCTCTCTATCATTAATCTTTATCTTTTGTGGGAAGTAGTAGGAGCCCTATCATGAGCCAAATTATAGATGTGTAACAGAGCGTAGTCTTTCTACATGTCAGTAGCCTTGGTGGCACATTTCATTTTCTAACATCGGTTATGTCTCATTTATTAGTTTTAGTTAAAG
>NC_051418.1:22812188-22813567 GCF_015228065.2 Penaeus monodon
GCCTAACAGAAGCCTCGCCCCCCCCTCCACGCCCGTGTCCCCGGCGAGAAAGGTCACCCGCGCCAGCCCTTCCTCTCGACTCATGGCGCAAACTTTCCAGGAGCTCAACCCTTTTCACCCACGCCGTGATTATGGGCCTTAATGAAATTCCTAATTGCTTATTAAGCCGGCGTGTCTTTTGAGACGAGCCTGGATTAATATTCTGTTGAGGTGATTTCCTGCCCTCCAGCGAGCGAGGATCCGGCGCCCGGCCTCAAACACAATTAAGAATACACATTAACATAATAACGCCGTTTCTATTCGTACTTCCATTTCCCCCGCCTCTTCTTCCCCTCCCGACTTCACTTCCCCCTTCTTGTTGTCTCTTTTTATCCATATTTAATTTTCTTTTTATTCGAACTTTCGAGTTGACTTTCCACAAGATTGACGGGTGTGCTGTGATGTGCACCGGGAGTCGCGTTGTCTTAATATCACGGCGCTCTGTATTTACGTTGTTTTTTGCTGGCGCTGGTGAATATTCATCGGCATAATTTGACTCGGAAAAATGGCGGAGAAAAAAGCCCGCGAAAATCCCGACCCCGCTGATAATTAAGGTAATGCAACGGCGTAATTCCGATGCTCCATCGTGATTCTCATTTTACATGTCTTTTCTTCTTCTTTCGTCTTTTTTTTCGTATATTCTTTACGGTGCAAGTTTCACCTCAATTATTAACGAGGAAGAGAATACCAAAGCGCTGAGTACGATAAACAAGGAGGTTATCGAGCGCCTTAATGCTGGGATAAGTATAAGTACCACAACCATAAACGTAACAATAACAGGGAGTCAGAACCTACGCGGAAACGGCCCGAGCGCTACCTGCTTCCACTTCTAATTCCCCTTAACCGAGGCAGAGAGCGACTTGCTAATCACGGGGTTAATGGCCTGCAGCGGCTGTGCATTAGCGTGATCATTTTTTTTTTTCGTTTTCTCTTTTCATAGGAGTCGCCCTTTTTTCTAATTCGTATTCTCTTTCGGTGTCTCTTCATATTCTCCAGTTTCTCTTGGAAAAAAACAAAACAAAAGAGAATCATCGTACATCAATACGCCTGACACAGCGACGACAGCTCTACGACGGTGATGCCCAATCTAGCCACCAGATGGAGTTCATTACGGATGGCGCCAAGGGTGGAAAAATTCTGTCGCGATTCCCGTCATTTTTCAGCCGAGGTTCTGGGGTTTTCCGAAGGTACCATTGAATCGCTGATTTGGTGGTGGGCTGTCAGCGCGCGGACAGATGTTGTTCCTCGGCCGCGGATTGATGCTGCATGGGCGCCGGGGGAGGGCGTCGGAGGGTAACATGGCTTTACACGGCAAAGTGTAGCGGAACTAATTTACGCTT
>NC_051418.1:22815427-22816298 GCF_015228065.2 Penaeus monodon
GAAAATGCACGGGTATTTCACACCTGAGATGCGTGATTGAGAGGCTCAGTGAGAACACACGCTTGAAATATTCCCGGAGTGAAATCTATTTTGAGATCTCGGAAAAAATGGGACTCTGGGGTCAGAAAGTCAAAAAAGCTTTAATCAGGTGCAAGCTACTTTGCTCTGGGAAATGTGTGTGTCGTAGCTTCCGGCTCTGGGTTAAGAAGAAGAGTTGCAAAGCTTTTCAGACACTGCGGATCCGGTAGCTTATGAATGCGAGTCATGCGGGAGCTCTCTCTTATTCTTTCATTATTTTTTTTTCTTGCTTTTTTCTTTCTCTTTTTTCTCTCTCTTTTTTTTTCTTTTTTTCTTTTTTTTTTTTTCCCTCTTTTTTTCCTTTCTTTAATTCATTTTATCTTTTGCTTTTTTGCTTTTTCTTGTCTTTTTCTCTTTTTCCTTTAAATTTTTTCCCATTTTCCTCTCTTTCTCTGTACCTTTTTCCCCTTTTTTTCCTTTCATCTCTTTTGTCTTTTCTTTTCTTTATATACGTTTTGTTTTTCATTCTTTCATTCTCTGTCCTTCTGTTTTGTTTTCAATTAATTTTTACTTTTCTGCTCTTCACACTTTATTTGTTGTTAACTACCAATAGTATTTATTTTCAAATAGCAATAGAAGACGGAATTTCTTTAGTTCACATACTATGATCATCACCATGCATCAGTGGATCACAGGAAGTGAAACAGTACGTGAGGAAAATGACATCATGATAAAAAAAAATCCTTTCCCGGTCGATAAAAAGGATGTCACCCCCCCCCCATATCGTATTTGAGTTTCCTTTATCTCCTTGCCGTTGCTTTTCCTTCTTTTTCATTTTCGGCCCTTTCACATA
>NC_051418.1:22816488-22816712 GCF_015228065.2 Penaeus monodon
TGTTTAAACCTATATTTCTTTATCAATCTATCCAACACATATCTATCTGTTTATAAAAACACACTGATGTCACGAAGTCTGCTGTTCCTGTATTTACTAGTAAATTATATAGGAATATCATTATGTATGAAGAATTGTACTAGGAAGGGATTGAAGGTCATGGGAGTTCGTGCATCAACAAGGAAGTACCCTTAACATGCATTAGAGTGAAATTACATGACCCA
>NC_051418.1:22817108-22817327 GCF_015228065.2 Penaeus monodon
AGGCATTGGAATAATGAGAAATGTCCTAAACACAACAGTCATTATTTCAACAGGTAGAAATGTCCAAACTACAGAAGTCACTTTAATTAGCAGGTGAGACGTGCAACGGCGAAAAGAGAGAGAACTGTTATGGGGAGACGAGCCAAGAGGGAGGTGTATGGTCCAGATTCCATTCGTTCTGTTCTTAATCGGGCATAATGGTAAAGCGTTTGGGTTCAT
>NC_051418.1:22817750-22818305 GCF_015228065.2 Penaeus monodon
TCTATGTGGATAAGGGGCTGTACGGGAGTAAAATTGGCTTAGTTATCTGTCGGTCTGTTTTTATCATGTCTTTAATCATACCTGTCATTTAGAAACCTTTGTGTTTTTTATCATGTTTCTCGCGAATGGTTTTACCGTTGTTATATATTGTATCATTTTCGTATTTCCATCGTCGAGGATGATTTACTGTGATAGAAGCACACGCATGCATGCACAAACCGCTTTCATAACAACCCCAACACGAAGTCAGACTTATGTTGACCTCCAACGCACAACAGTCATAAATAACAACGTACTTGAACACTGTCTCACAACTGCACATTATTTTGTTTCTTTCGCTTATTTATCCGATTCTAAATATCCTGGAAGACGATGAAAAACGAGCTCATGCATTTATTCAGAGGTCGGATTCAGGACTAATCTAGATGCGATCCAATAGGCGATTAACGGACGGGGAATGATGGAAATGAGTGAAATTAGATCATCCGTCCTTCTCTTCGTCCGTCTTTTATCACTTTTTGCGGGTGCCCTTTTTTCGGGATGTTAGACTGATGG
>NC_051418.1:22818441-22818684 GCF_015228065.2 Penaeus monodon
ACTGCATTCCCTTTACTTCCTTGTCCTCTCTCTGTTTTTCCCTCGTACATTGAACTCATTTAAGTACACTTACTGCGAACGAAGCGGAAGTTATAAGCTTATGATATGTGTCAAGTCCTGACGTATCAACGAGGTACGATCCCGACTCTACTGCCTGTACTAATTCGATGTCGTTTGTTGGCATTAGGTAATTCCTATTGGTGTGTTTGCTTGTTAGTGCATTTATGCCATTACAACTGCCGC
>NC_051418.1:22820227-22820803 GCF_015228065.2 Penaeus monodon
AACCAAATGTATCAGGGGATTCATTACACAATGTAATTAGATCAAATAGTCGATAACCAGTATATCAAAATCACAACAAACAAAAAACTGCAAACCAACTCTGCAGTAGTAAAGAAAAAAAAGTTAACTTTGCAACAACCAAAATTCACTGTGAGACCCGTAGTCTTCACCACCAACATTAGTCAACTTCCTTTTCGTATAACAAAAGAAACAAGAAAAAAATGTATATGTATGATATTCACAAAAATCTACTTAAGATCCTGAAAAGCACTTTGGCGTCTGCAGTGATTTAGTGTCTTTAGCCAAACGCATTGTTAAGGGTCTTCCATCATGATAACGTCACGACGCATAGAATCACGGGAGCAGAAAATCGCTCAAAATTAGTTAGATTTTGAGAATAAATAGCGGTAAATAGCTCGAACTGCGTAGCGTGCTTTGTCTCCGTCAAGAGTGAAAAGGGTGTAAGAATAAACACTCCTGTTATGCGTTTCGTGCCGGTCTGAATGTAGAATATCCACGCATGCACGCTGCATGTTTCTCTACTTCCCTCTCTCCTCACTCGCCAACTCTCCCCCC